>NC_054709.1:18519141-18544141 GCF_016097555.1 Gigantopelta aegis
CAAATGGCACATAAATATAAAACATTTTTATTATTTTGAAAGCAGTTTTCCTCCTTTTTTCCCCTTTAAAAATGTTTTACAAATGACACATAAATATAAAACATTTTGTTATTTTCAAAGCAGTTTTTCTCTATTTGTTTTCCTTAAAAAAAATTATTGACAAAAACAAAAAAAACTGTAAAAGTTTAGCTGGCACGATATATAGGCCGACAGTGCATACTTCTCTCCGACAGGACAATCAACATACATAACTGTTAGCACCAACCAAACACGGAAGCAGCTAACCAATTGATGACCCGACTTCTTTAAGAAGTCAACATAAAGGAACGCGGGACAGATACGTTACCGGACGTCACGTCTTGTTTATATTTTTTTTAGTGCTCTATAACGTCTTGACGTAAAACCACACACAAGGTTTGTAAAACGTCAGACAGAGAAACAATGCTTTAGTGTTTTGCACAAACATCCAGGCACGAAGATGGACCAGTTAACAAATAAAATTAGACGAAAACACTTTGTTTTAATTTACCGTACATCCAGTTTGTTCAAACTAAACCAATCCTAACTAGATTTTATGTTCAGATCATGTTTGCATTGAATGAATGAATGAATGAATGAATGAATGAATATATAAATGAATAACTGAATGGATGGATGATGGAATGGATGAAGGATTAATGACACCCACATCGATGAACCCAACGAACACGCATGACAGATACGCTCGCACGCACACACACGCACACACACACACACACACACCAAAACGCTCACACAGGAATGCATACACACACACAAATACACACACATACAGATGCATCACAAAACGTGCACGCACGCACACGCGCGCGCGCGCGCACACACTCACACACACACACACACACACACACACAAACACATTAAATTAACTTTGAAATTATTCCATGAAAAGAGAAACAGGAACATTGAAAATGAAAAGAAAAAAGATGGAAACACGTAACAGAATATTGCTTTTTCAGCATGTAGTAAACGAGTAACACAGGTAGTGCAAAAATAACACGAGTGGTGCAAAATAACACCAATGGTGCAAAACCCAGTTAAAACCAAACTTGGCAACTGTAATATTATTATTTTCATCTGACCCTGTCAACGGGGCGGGACATAGCTCTGTAGAAAAGCGCTCGCCTGATGCCCAGTCACCGTATCGATCTACGATCGATTCCCGTCAGTGGACCTATTGGCAGTGAACGAATTTCCACTTTCAAAAACAAGCAGTAGCGCCCCAGAGCTATATTCATATGGAAAATATCTCCCACACTAGATTAAGACATGGTTGCAGTACTTTAAATGCCGACTTATATCGGTGTGGACTTATACCAGATCCCTCTTGTATTTGTGAATACCACTCTGAAAACTGCTATCATTATTTCTTTGAATGTAATCGTTTTACTAAACAGAGACAATTTTTTTTTAGATTCTTTGAACATGTTTGCACCGGTTAATCTGCAGTTAGTATTGTATGGCAGTACCGTTGTAAATGATACTATTAACAAACAAATATTCTATCATGTACATAAATATATTAAACAAACACAGCGTTTTGAATAATAATAATAATAATAATAATAATAATAATAATAATAATGTCTAATAAATTCTAAATCAGTTACGCGGGAACCTGTCTGCTAAGAATATTTTATAAATTGGGTTGTCTGATTGGAAAACAAATCACCTTCGTTTGCTTTCCTTCTTCATTTTTTATTATTTATTTATTTATTTATTTATTATTATTTTATTTGTTTTCTCTGTGTTTTGTTTTTCTCTCATGTATATACTTGTCTTTGAATATTTAATTTCTTGTATATTCCTGTAGTAGTTGTAGTCGCCGTTATTGTCATTATTGTAATGTTATTAGGAGAGGGCCTCGTAAGTTGGATAACTTATGCCCAATCCATTTGCACATTATATACAATAAAATATATTTCAATCAATCAAACCTATTGGCTGTTTCTTTATACAGTCGGTACTCCACAAGAGGGGTAAGAAAAGTCGTGATATGGTGAATACAAAATAATCCCTTGCTTTTAATCTAAAATAGTTTTTTAATGGAAGAGCGGCAGCGTGTTTCCTTTCTCATCTGTACTGGCCTTAAACATATGTCTGACGCCATATAACCCTAAATTTAAAACACATTGGTGTTGCAAGTGTCGTTAAATAAAACATTTCTTTCTTCCTGGCCATTTCAGCAGGATATTGTATATAAAACTGAAGTAAACATATTTAAAAGAAGAGCTATATATATATATATATTTATATATATACACACACACACACACACACATATATATATATATATATATATATATATATATATATATATATATATATATATATATATATATATATATATACACACAAAATATATAATTTGAGAAGGTTTGCTTGAAGTAAAATAATAATATGAAAATATGACCTTGTAAAGAAAACCCCGCATACATACATACATAAATATGACCTTGTAAAGAAAACCCCGCATACATACATACATACATAAATATGACCTTGCAAAAAAGCCAAATAATAACACGGCAACATCCGAAATATAGCTAAACTATAGCGTCAAAACTTCTTTACCAAAGTATCAAAAACGTTGCTGTGACAATAGCTTATCACCATGGTGACAAAAGCGCAAGGTTTTTTTTGCAACCATTCCATAAAGCAGATTTACAAAGACACGCCATTCATTGGCGAATGCATTCTAATAGTATTACCTTGCAAACAATGTATCAGAATCTGTTGACGAATTAGAACAACGGTATCAATTTGTTTTCAATATTTCACAACGTCATATTTGCGTCAACCAGAGAAGGCATTTTCTGCGGGCCTGTCACCGGGCAGCCAATCGTATTGTTTCTTTTTATTATGACCTGTTCTATTCAACGATGTTTTCAATGGATTGTTTCGAATCTTAAATATGATTAAAATATTGGCAAGTGCTGTGGTTTAGAGGAGAAAGAATGTTTTTTGTGTTTCCAAATAACTTTACACACACACGGTAGATTTCTGTTCGTTCAGGGTCGAAGGATATAACGAGCTCTATGGATCTCAACATTTTATTCAACATTAATTTTATTGATCATGTGTCATTGTTCCTTTGTTCGATGAGTACACTTCCAAATAATTCAAAGTCGTGAAAAGTGATATATAATAACACACACACACACACACACACACACATGTGTGTGTGTGTGTGTGTGTGTGTATACAGACAGACAGGCAGGGAGACAGACAGATGGATATACGGACAGACAAACATCTCTTTCTCTCTCTCTCTCTCTCTCTCTCTCTCTCTCTCTCTCTCTCTCTCTCTCTCTCTCTCTCTCTCTCTCTCTCTCTCTCTCTCTCTCTCTCTATCTATCTATCTACGTATATATCTATCTATATATATATATATATATGAAAATAAATAAATAAATAAACATATACATACAAATAGATAGGCAGGTAGATAGATTGAAAGAAAGAAAGAAAGATAGATGGATGGATAAATAAATGGATGGATACATGGATGGATGGATGGATGGATGGATGGATGGATGGATGGATGGATAAATGGATGGATGGATGGATTGATGGATGGATGGGCAGATAGATATATAGATAGATTTAAGATATATAGAGATAGACAGATAGACATAGAGACATATAGATAGATAAATAGACAGAGAGACAGATAGATATCCCTTGCTTAAAGTAAATTTTAGTTCTGTTATATGTCTCTTGAGAATAGATGTTTTGTTATACATTATTGGTACTCACTACAATCTAAAACTTACAGCAAATGCAAAAATTACTGTATATACACCTGATTACGGTAAACTGTACATCTAGCAGCTTGAGGTCGTGTGCACTCCGACTGTTCATCATTTCTGTAAACTAAACCACTCCGCAAGTTAAAATTTATGTTTCTATTCTAGAAATTGTGTGAAAAGTAAATAACAAAAAGTTATTCTTTCTAGTAGACATGAAACACGTGCCATGTTGAAAGTAAATCAGGAAGTCAGAAAAGAGCAAACACGAATGGGTGTCTTCACGAAAACACCTCAGCCGTCAATACACATTTAAATAGGACTGCAGACATATTTGTTCTTCTTCTGTTTAATCATACATTTAATTAGAAGCTTCCTTATTGACGTCGTTCAGAAAGATGCAGTATGAATGTTGACTGTTGTTTTCACAGTGTATTTATGAACAACACGGAAGTAATTTCAAACTCCCCTGTGACACTACGTACAGTAAACAACGCGGTACAAAAAGATTAAAAATGAGCGCCGGTAACATGGTCCAAGTAAGTACTAAAGTATTGTCGGAAATAGAATAAAAATGAGTTTTGTCGATTATTTCTTACATATTAAACAGACAAGTAAATATTTTGTAAAAATCTATTTAATGAGAGTCAACCTAATTTAGCATTTACTTGTTTTGGCTCTCATTAATGTACAAGGTGGTGTTTACTCTTGAAATTAAAAGAAATATGTCAGTAAACAGGTGATTTGTGCACTTTATTGGAACAGACTATTAAAAAAATTGATTTGGTCAACATGTGTCAATTTCACTGCTGTTACAATATGTGAGGGACTGTTTCCAATGACGGGTTACCCCCATCCCTCTCCAAAACAAAACATTTGTTGACATTAATAAGTAACTTTTGAGCAAACCTGTCAAGAGCCATACTGAGTTTGTGATCTATTATACTGGTTTTAAAGGTGCTATCTCAAAGTTGCATAATGATGGCTATTGCAAATCATATTTTTATTAAATTGTGCTTTAACATTTAAAGACCTTTAACTATATGCCCATAAATGATTATAGGAAATAATTTTATCTACTAGTAGAAAATACATTTTTATTGAAGAAACAGGAAGGAAATGTTTTATTTAACGACGCACTCAACACATTTTATTTACGGTTATATGGCGTCAGACATATGGTTAAAGATCACACAGATATTGAGAGGAAACCCGCAGTCGCCACTTCATGGACTACTCTTTTCGATTAGCAGCAAGGGATCTTTTATATGCACCATCCCACAGACAGCATAGCACATACCACAGCCTTTGATGTACCATTCGTGGTGCACTGGCTGGAGCGAGAAATAGCGCATTGGGCCCACTGACGGGGATCGATCCCAAACCGACAGCGCATCAAGCGAGCGCTGTACCACTGGGCTACGCTTCGACCTATCACAAACAGATGCTCACATATAACTTCTAATATAGCACCTTTAGGTGGTTGCAAGATTTTGTAAATTTCTAATGTACTTGTATTGAATTTATATTCACTAACTATGCTAGTCACAAT
Organism: Gigantopelta aegis; assembly: GCF_016097555.1. Lineage (NCBI taxonomy): Eukaryota > Metazoa > Mollusca > Gastropoda > Neomphalida > Peltospiridae > Gigantopelta > Gigantopelta aegis. The sequence continues at coordinate 18,524,482 of NC_054709.1, forward strand.
TAATAATTTATGCTGCAATTCAAAATAATCAGTTAACTTGCAGTTTTAAATTAAAAGTTTGTTTAAGGGTAAATGAAATTGACACATCATTAAAATGCGTTATAGTCTGTTCCAATAAAGGTCACAAATCTCCTGTTTACTGACATCTTTATTTCAGTTTCAAGAGTAAACACCACCTTGTACATCAGTGAGATCCCAAACAAGTAAATGCTAAATTAGGTAGAGTATCATTAAATAGGTATTTACAAAATATTTACATGTCAGTTTAATATGAAAGAAATAATTGACGAAAATAAGTTTTATTCTATTTCCGACACTACTATAGATAATTTTGAATATACACAAACCCGACATTATAAAAAATTGAGTATTGAAATTAAAAAATATATATTGATTCACTTGTACGAGTATAGGTTTATACTAAAAATGTTATTATTTTTTAGATAGATAAGTAAGTAGGTAGGTAAGTAAGTAAGTAAGTAAGTAAGTAAGTAAGTAAGTAAGTAAGTAAGTAAGTAAGTAAGTAAGTAAGTAGGTAAGTAAGTAAGTAAGTAATAAATAAATTTATATTTAAAGAACAAACAGCTAGAAAACAAATAACCAAATTGAAACAATAACAAAAAGATATTGATTGGTTTATACGAGTCTGGGTTTTATACTAAAAATAAATGAATAAAATTAAAATAGTAAATAAATTTAAATAGTTAAATGAATGAATAAATAAATAAATAAATAAATAAATAACAAACAAAACAAACCAAACCGAAAAAAAAGAAGAAAAAAAAGAAAAGAAGAAAAAAGCCAACACTCAACTCACCCCCACCAAAGCCAAACACACCCAATTACAAACTCAACAATTCAACGTGTACTGGTAAATAGCGATGATGCACAAATGTTGGGGGTTTTCATATTTCTACCATGATATAAAAATTAACCAAAACTACACTGTTGCTTCGAGTTTTGTCCTATTAGTATTACATGATTATGTACAGCATGTGATACTACTAAAATTATTTCTTCTTCTTTCTTCTTCATTAGCAGGCAAAGAGCACTGTGTCGTTCAAATAATCCATTTATTATTATTGTTAGAAACCAAACTTATCTTCATGTCTGACAGTGTGAAAAGAGAAATATTTTACTTCTATCTAATATTCACCTTTCAATGTTAATATAATTTGTGGTGCTTTAAAGCGTCACATTTGTTTGTTATACAGAACTGGCCATGAAAATAAAATTGAAGGATCGAGTGATTAATTACTCTCCGTACTTTGGTTATGGGGAGTCATGTAAGGTATTACCATATTGGTACCATATAAATTCACATGCTATTGGGAACTAACAGTTACTCTCCTTGAACTAGTCTCAGGGGAGTGATAGGGAGCGAGACTAATCATAGCTACCCCTAAGGTTCCAGTGTATCAAATCAATTCCTATTGCCGATAATTTTAACGTTTATTAAAGGGACAGATATCCTAGTTTTTAAACACCAAGACATATTTCCCACTAATAGAGCCGTTTATAATCACTGAAATCAAACATTACTTATATTTTATTCTTTAGATTATCTATTTCCGTAGAACCGAAGTGTTTCTGGTCTGCATTTTTCATATTTTTAAAAGCGCATGTGAGTCTGAGAAATAGCGGTTTATTGATTCGAGTTCTAGTCTATTTTTAAGGATAATTCCCCTTTTAACATCACATACTCTTCTTTCTCTTTATTGTAACTTTATCCAAGTGGTTTGTTACAGGTTTGTAAATTAAAGGGACATTCCTGAGTTTGCTGCATTGTAAGATGTTTCCGACTAATAAAATAGTTCTACGATTAAACTTACATATTAAATATATTTTCTTGTTCAGAATATCAGTGTCTGTATATTCAATGTGTTTCTGGTCGTCTTAATATTTGTAAGAAGCCCAAACTGGACTTTGTCTTCAAATAATTTCGTACGTACGAAAAATAATATTTTAATAAATAAAATTAAATTTAACTTAGTACAAATATTAGAACGATCAGAAACACGTTTAATATACAGCCACTAATATTTTATGCAGAAAAATATATTTGATATGTAATTACAATCGTTAAAAAGTCTCTGTTAGTCGATAACATCTTAAACATTGCAGCAAACTCAGGAATGTTCCTTTAACTAAACTTAGTGTCTCTTTTTTACGGGTTAAAACTAGGGTCTGCGCCTTTAATAATAATAAAAAGAACCCTAATTTGACTTGAAAACATATTTTATTGCATATAATATATAACACACAAAAGGATTGGGTAGTAAACTAATCATTTGTGAAAAATGGTTGAATAAACTGTGTGTCACAAACCATTTATGAGATTTTAATTAGCAACCATCAAATTTTGCTGAAAATTGCTGTTCCATTTTTTAGGGTACCTTGCACTTGTTCCTACGGGTCGTACTATTTACCGAGCTCAACCAAACTCAACCGACAACTACCTCTAGTATTTATTTATTAGCAATGGATGATGGTATTTACACAAATAATCAACCAGTGTTTTTGTTCTTCCAGTTTTTATCTGCAATAAAATAAACAGACTAAAATGGTAAAAAATATCCTAAAATAATAATAATAATTTAAAAAAAGAAAAAGAAATCAACGAATTAGAGGCGCAGCTGCTTTTACTCCGTAAATATTCGAGCTTTCTGCTTTGGTACATCGCATCCATAAACGGAGAGGTCTAGATATATATTAGACACGCATGCGGTCGCTTTTTTCACTTGCCAAACTAATCACGAATCGCATTGTATTAATGCAGCTACACAACGTGTTTGTAAATCACCTCTGTGTATCCCAGAGTGGTGAGCTGAGAGTAAATACAGTTCTGTTTATCTTATCCAGTGTGGATGCTTTAATTCCAACCGATGTTTCATAATTTGTTTAACCGGGCCGCACGCGTCAAATCGAATGGCGATAAACTCACGGGTATTTCCCGATAATGCTGATATGCGCGGATCCAATACCTGGTTTCTACAATTTTTATAAAATCCACTAGCCATGGGATCTGTGGTTTTTAAAATTTACTAGCCACGATTAAAAATTCACTAGCCCAACATTACTTTACGTGAAAACAATGTTATTAAATGATACTAATAATTGGACATGTCTCCCAAAGTGGGAGACAGAGCTTAAAAACACTAACATTGGGAGTGGGGTTGGGGGCAGGATATTCATATTTAAAAAATAGACTTAACTGCAACATTCGACAAAATATTTCCACTAGTCGTCGGGCATGACAATAGTAGTTATTTTATAGCGCAGCATTGAATATCACTAGCCATGGGAGTGGGGCTATCATAATCTAGACGCCCTGCAATAATAATAATTTGTCGTGTTGTTATATGTTGTAGCATCCTAATATAGTTCAGGGGCGGGACGTAGCCCAGTGGTACAGCGCTCGCTCAACGCGCGGTCGGTCTGGGATCGATCCCCGTCGGTGGGCCCATTGGGCTATTTCTCGTTCCAGCCAGTGCACCACGACTGGTATACCAAATGCCGTGGTATGTGTTATCCTGTCTGTGGGATGGTGCATATAAAATATCTCTTGCTGCTAATCGAAAAGAGTAGCTCATGAAGTGGCGACAGCGGGTTTCCTCTCTCAATATATGTGTGGTCCTTAACCATATGTCCGACGCCATATAACCGTAAATAAAATATGTTGAGAAATAGCCCAATGGGTCCACCGACGGGGATCGATCCTGGACCGACCGCGCATCAAGCGAACGCTTTACCACTGGGCTATGTCCCGTCCCCCGCTCCAAGAAGTGCCCCATGACTGGTATATCAAAGACCGTGGTATTCACTGTTCTGTCTATGGAAACGTGCATATAAAATATCTCTTGTCACTTGATTGGGTTTCCCCCTCCCAACCTGTGTCCCAACCACTGGCATATCAAAGGTCGTGGTATGCACTGTCCTGTCTGTGAGAAAGGACAATAAAATATCCATTTGCTGCTAATGGAAAATTAAGGGAGTTTCCTTAAATACTACCTGTCAGTTACTAAATGTTCGACAACCAATCAATGGTTAATAAGTCAGTATACCCTAGTGGTGTCGTTAAACAAAATAAACTTTAAAATAATATTGAATGAAAAAATTAATTAATTAACTAATGTTTAACAACAACCCAACACGAAAAATACTTCAGCTATTGGTAAAGAAAAATAGCATCGAATAATTATTTTAAAAGGGGAGACTGGGATGTTAACATTATTTCAAATAGAAATTCTGTTGGCGTGTAGCAACCGTGAACAACATGAGCGAACGATCGCGACCGTTAGTCTTTAACGCAGTTCTCCTCCCCCGGGAGCCTATCCGGGAACTGACAGAGTACTGCGATGTCACGCCGTGGGACTCGACAACGACGATGTCACAACATGATGTTGTCGAAGCCGTACGTCGACTGAAACCCGACGCTATCTTTCTTTCTACGAAAATCGTCGTGGACGCAAAACTGTTGGACGCGGCAGGTATTAAAGGGGCAAGCTCAATTTCTTTTGGAGTTTTTAAATGTATGTAGTTCGATCTATACTTTATTGCGGCCCTTCATCTCAACCCCCACCTCTTCCCCCACTCCCCCTACCTCACCGCATTATCTGGTGGATTCCGGAAAGGGGGGTTTTGTCAAGTATCCGTTTGTGGATCCGCCACCACACTTTATGTAGGCTATAGAGATTGCACGCTATCAAATCGATGAGTTCCGGGTCAAAGTTCAGAGTTATTACATTGTTTGGTAGTAATGTGTGACATTGTTTGGTAGTAATGTGTGACATTGTTTGGTAGTAATGTATGACATTGTTTGGTAGTAATGTGTGACATTGGTAATACTATATGACAGTTTGGTAGTAATGTGTGACATTGTTTGGTAGTAATGTGTGACATTGTTTGGTAGTAATGTGTGACATTGGTAATACTATATGGCAGTTTGGTAATAATGTGTGACATTGTTTGGTAGTAATGTGTGACGTTGTTTGGTAGTAATGTGTGACATTGTTTGGTAGTAATGTGTGACATTGGTAATTCTATATGACAGTTTGGTAGTAATGTGTGACATTGTTTGGTAGTAATGTGTGACATTGGTAATACTATATGACAGTATGGTAGTAATTGTTTGGTAGTAATGTGTGACATTGTTTGGTAGTAGTGTGTGACATTGGTAATACTATATGACAGTTTGGTAATAATGTGTGACTTTGGTAATACTATATGACAGTTTGGTAGTAATGTGTGACATTGGTAATACTATATGACAGTTTGGTAGTAATGTGTGACATTGTTTGGTAGTAATGTGTGACATTGGTAATAATATATGACAGTTTGGTAGTAATGTGTGACATTGTTTGGTAGTAATGTGTGACATTGTTTGGTAGTAATGTGTGACATTGGTAATACTATATGGCAGTTTGGTAATAATGTGTGACATTGTTTGGTAGTAATGTGTGACGTTGTTTGGTAGTAATGTGTGACATTGTTTGGTAGTAATGTGTGACATTGGTAATTCTATATGACAGTTTGGTAGTAATGTGTGACATTGTTTGGTAGTAATGTGTGACATTGGTAATACTATATGACAGTATGGTAGTAATTGTTTGGTAGTAATGTGTGACATTGTTTGGTAGTAATGTGTGACATTGGTAATACTATATGACAGTTTGGTAATAATGTGTGACTTTGGTAATACTATATGACAGTTTGGTAGTAATGTGTGACATTGGTAATACTATATGACAGTTTGGTAGTAATGTGTGACATTGTTTGGTAGTAATGTGTGACATTGGTAATAATATATGACAGTTTGGTAGTAATGTGTGACATTGTTTGGTAGTAATGTGTGACATTGGTAATACTATATTACAGTTTGGTAGTAATGTGTGACATTGTTTGGTAGTAATGTGTGACATTGGTAATACTATATGACAGTTTGGTAGTAATGTGTGACATTGGTAATACTATATGACAGTTTGGTAATAATGTGTGACTTTGGTAATACTATATGACAGTTTGGTAGTAATGTGTGACATTGTTTGGTAGTAATGTGTGACATTGTTTGGTAGTAATGTGTGACATTGTTTGGTAGTAATGTGTGACATCGGTAATACTATATGACAGTTTGGTAGTAATGTGTGACATTGGTAATACTATATGCCAGTTTGGTAATAATGTGTGACTTTGGTAATACTATATGACAGTTTGGTAGTAATGTGTGACATTGTTTGGTAGTAATGTGTGACATTGGTAATACTATATGACAGTTTTGTAGTAATGTGTGACATTGTTTGGTAGAAATGTGTGACATTGGTAATACTGTATGACAGTTTGGTAGTAATGTGTGACTTTGGTAATACTATATGACAGTTTGGTACTAATGTGTGACATTGTTTGGTAGTAATGTGTGACATTGTTTGGTAGTAATGTGTAACTTTGGTAATACTATGTGACAGTTTGGTAGTAATGTGTGACATTGTTTGGTAGTAATATATATGACATTGGTATTAATGTGTGACATTATTTTATAGTAATATGTGGCAATGGTAGTAATGTGTGACGTTGTTTGGTAGTAATATGTGACATTGTTTGGTATTATTAATTTAATGTGTGTCTTTGTTTGGTGGTAATATATTACAGTTTGGTAGTAATGTGTGACATTGTTTGGTAGTAATATTTAACATTGTTTGATGGTAATACGTGACATTGTTGGGTAGTAATTTGTAACACTGTTTGGTAAAAAATGTTTGAAATTGTTTTGGTAGTAATGTGTGACATTGTTTTGTAGTAATGTGTGATATTGTTATATAGTAAATGTGTGACATTGTTTGGTAGTAATCTGTGACTTTGGTAATAATATATGACATTGGTAATATTGTGTAACATTGTTTTATAGTAATATGTGACATGGGTAGTAATGTGTGACATTGTTTGGTAGTAATATGTGACATTGTTTGATATTGATGTGTGACATTGTTTGGTAATAATAAGTGACAGTTTGGTAGTAGTGTGTGACATTGTTTGGTAGTAATATGTGACATTGTTTGATATTGATGTGTGACTTTGGTAATAATATATGACAGTTTGGCAGTAGTGTGTGACATTGTTTGGTAGTAATATGTGACATTGTTTGATATTGATGTGTGACTTTGTTTGGTAATAATATATGACAGTTTTGTAGTAGTGTGTGCCATTGTTTGGTAGTAATATGTGACATTGTTTGGTATTGATGTGTGACTTTGGTAGTAATATATGACAGTTTGGTGGTAATATGTGACATTTTTAGAAGTAATGTGTAAAATTGTTTGGTAATGAGGTTGTGACATTGTTTTGGTAGTAATGTGTGCCATTGTTTTGGTAAGAATGTATAACATTGGTTGGTATTAATGTGTGACGGTGCAAGATAATAATGTGTGACATTTCTTTGGTAGAAATGTGTGACATTTTTTGTAGTAATGCATGACATTGTTTAGTAGTAATGTGTGACATTGTTTGGTAGTAGGGGTCAGGACGTATCCCAGTGGTAAAGTGGTCGCTTGATGCGTGGTCGGTCGGGTATCGATCCCCGTCGGTGGGCGCATTGGGCTATATCTCGTTCCAGCCAGTGTACCACGACTGGTATATCAAAGGCTGTGGTATGTGCTATCCTATATGTGGGATGGTGCATATAAAATATGCCTTGCTACTAATGCAAACATATAGCGGGTTTTCTCTCTAAGATTAAATGTTAAAATTACCAAATGTTTGACATCGAATAGCCTATGATTAATAAATCAATGTGCTCTACTGGTGTCGTTAACCAAAACAAACTTTCATATATCATTATGATCATGTAAATTGTATATCACAAAATGTATTAAATAAAGAATACTACATGAGTGGCCGTTAGATACCATTTATCTTACGAGTTGTTTTCACCCCAACATACGATACGGTCCTGGGCCCCGTTCCACGAAATAATTGTAGCTAAGGTTAATTGTAGTGACTTACGGTGAATTTTACAACTGGCACCGTAGTCGTAAGTGCTCCTTTAATGATTAAAATATTCTTTACGAAGAAGTACGAATTAGTTAAATAATGAATTGGTTACCGACTTTTCAGAACATCTTGGATGTATGCATTGGTATCGGACATCCATAAAGTAACTTTGTCAGTTTATTTGCTAAGCGATAATTGCCAAATGCATAAGACATGATAATTATCTCCCGTATTTTCTTGTGAAGGTCGTATGGACCAGAATGTTTTTCATCGAACACTGAGTTTTATAAAAGGTATCTGGTATATATTAGATCCATTTTGTATATCTACGTTAGTGGCTTACAACTGCCTCGTACCTATACAGTGTGTTGAGTGCGTCGTTAAATAAAACATTTCTTTCTTTTCTTTGAAGCACAAGAAATGGGCAGTCACTTTTGTATCAGGTTGTTCAGCAATTTTGGGTAACATCAAACCTGGTTCATTAGCTTGGGTACCACATACCCATAAAAAAAAATTTCTTTTCAAAACCACTCTTGACAGCATTTCAAAACTCACGTTGGGTGTGGTGACGTCTCGTGATGTCATCAGCTGGTAGAATCACCACTGCTATGTAGGTTAAAGCGGTCTTCATTTTGGGTAGCTTATTTGGTGAATTACATTGTGACTTATGGGACATTTGATCAATAATTCAATATATGTATAGGATATTTTTTTTAAACTTTAAATAAATAATGGTGTGGTCTCTCTCTATTAAATGGGAAGTATTTATCTTTCAGAAAATTATAAAACCTTATGGTAACTTGATTCGTCTTGTTAAGAAAACATATGGGGCATTTACGGACAACGTCTTTTGGCAGAGTGTACTGAAGTTGGAATTACTATCTCAGCTTAAAAGAAATATATTGTTATACAACCCTTTTACTAACTGCATATTGCAATTCTGCATTAAGATCAGTTTTAAGAGAAATATCTCTTTCACTTTTAATACTGCTTAATTTTCTAGTGTAACTGTTGAGACAAAAATGTGACTGACGAGATGCTATCCCTACAAAACCATAAACGTTTTTGTCAATAATCTAGTAAGCCATTTTAAAAATGAACTGAACACTACATTTGTTTCAGAAAGTGGAATCTTTATACATTTCATTTATTTATATGTATGATTTGTCCGTGAACTAAATTTGAAAACTTTATCAATATGCAACTTTACCAAGGAATTACCATTTGCAAGCACACTTTTCTTACTGGCAATCTAATATTGAAGATTGTTTAGCGAAGCGCAATATGCATTTTCATACAGGGATCCAACATTTGGTGGCCACCAACCTTTCTTCCAAAAACAATATCCCTTGTGTTCCCAAGTTTGCAATCAACTGCAACTGGTCAACTTTCTTCATCATTAAATAGAAAATTTTCCGTGCCACAGCCTTTTTAAGGGCCCTGTGGGCAACCTAGGGAGACACCCCAGCATCATATAGGTCTAATTAACGAGCTACTCTCGACTCACTAAATTCAAAATCTGTGTTAGCTCTCGATCTTTTCTTTTTGACCAACCGATCAAAATTGCGCCAAACTTCCTTAAATCAAAATTGCGCACCTTTTCCATTACCCCCTCCCCCCTCCGCCTGTTACCGACCACGGTCGGGCTGCTGGTGCTCCCTTGCACCTGCCAGTGCAGGCGGTCCCTCCTTCCCACCCCACCTTTTCTGTCCTGCACAGAGAAGCTGGCCGAGGTCGGCTCTTGTGCCCAGGATAGGCGTGCGCTACAACAGCTTGCTCTGAATATGCACGTAAAGCCCTATGACCTGACCTGTAACAGCCAAATAATGATATTGTATTGATTATTCCTTAGCTGGTCATATATAGCATGCGTTGATGTAAATCTGTTAAGACTGGCATATATTGTTTTCATATAATAATAGTAATAATAATAATAATAAGCAAAGCCCACATATGTCTATATAAAGTACATGGTCAAATGTCTAGGTATTAGTCTGAACGGCACGAAGATGCTGTGTCTCAGCGTTGAACAGGACAAGACAAGTAAATATTACAAAATATGGCAGTTGTGACGTCAATATATTCAAACACGAATTAGGCTGACATCAGAATTGTGCTACATGCAAAATGTCCTTCAGGAAATGGAACACACCACATTGTAATAAGCAGTGATGTCTCGTATTGCTTCTGTATTATCGTAATACGAGTATAGTTAGAGTAAAGAACCACTTGTATATCGCCTTACATGCAACGAAAGAACATATTCCAGTCATACCTGGTATAACAGCACCTGCTATTTATGACCAGCTAAAGTGTATGCAGCACTGTAATATGATTTCTGTATCCTGCCTATAACTGGCTACAGCACTGTGAGCTCTTTCCAGGATCATGGGAAACACTAATGCATCATAATGCAGAACGTTGAACAGTTTTAGTCGTTCAAAACCTTGGAACACAGGAAATATTGTTTTAGGAATACAAATAGTAGCTACCAGGTTTCTTGGGCCCTGTTCAGTAACGCTGACTGCGCAGTGTTAAACAATATTCAGTGAGACATTGTCTATAAGAAGAGTGTCTTTGCAAAGAAAAGGCCACCAGCTGAAGACACGTGCACATGTAGACTGCACTGAAACCAGTTGACATAGCGATAAAACCATGCCCATTAATGAAGATTCTACCAAGTTTGATTTCGAGAAAACACTTAATGGTTAGGGTTTACCAAAACTGATGAAACAGACTATATCCATTAATTGATCCAAAATTACTGAACTTCCTGGTGTGCATCAGACGACCCTTTTTTATATACACATGTACTTCAAAGTTCTAATGTCTTGACATTGGACAACCTTGCAAAGCAGCATGCAGATGTATCCAAGGGGTGGACCAGATTATTTTGTTGCATGTGATCCACCAACAGAAGTTATGTCAGTTGAGTTAAATTATGTTTTGTTCAACAACACCACTGGAGCACACTGATTTAAAATCATTGGCTATTGGATGTCAAACATTTGGTAATTGTAACATATTGTAGTCTTAAGAGAGGAGACCCGCTGCATTTTTCCATTAGTAGCAATGGATCTTTTATATGCACCATCCCACCGCCTTTGATATACCAGTCGTGGCGCACTGGCGGGAACGAGAAATAGTCCAATGAGCCCACAGACGAGGATCGATCAGGCGAGCGCTTGACCACTGGGCTACGTCCGACCCCGTCAGTTGAGAAGGAATCTGATGACAGTAGTATGTACTATGTATTATGTATTATGTACAACACATTGAGGTCAGTTGAGAAGGAATCTGATGACAGTAGTATGTGCTATGTATTATGTACAACACATTGAGGTCAGTTGAGAAGGAATCTGATGACAGTAGTATGTGCTATGTATTATGTACAACACATTGAGGTCAGTTGAGAAGGAATCTGATGACAGTAGTATGTGCTATGTATTATGTACAAGACGTTGAGGTCAGTTGAGAAGGAATCTGATGACAGTAGTATGTGCTATGTATTATGTACAACACATTGAGGTCAGTTGAGAAGGAATCTGATGACAGTAGTATGTGCTATGTATTATATACAACACATTGAGGTCAGTTGAGAAGAAATCTGATGACAGTAGTATGTGCTATGTATTATGTACAACACATTGAGGTCGTTTTGTCAACAACTCTCAAGGTTTTTTTTATCCTGGAGTTTTACTAAACATTCATTTATTCATTCATTCATTCATTCATTCATTCATTCAAATATACACTCACTAATTCATCCATTCGTGTATTTATTCAGGCTATAGTGGTTAGGTATTTGTGGATGCCGATAGGTGTATAATTACAACAGCGCCTTTTCACTGGGGAGCCATTGATCAATAGTATGACATATGTCGGTATCTTGATTTATTATTTTATACAATTATTTACAATTTGCAGTTATATTTTATGTTAATAATGTTTAAAACATGCTAACTAAACTTAGCAAGAATCTAAAAGTAACATTTGACATGAAATTAGGTTTTTCTAAGTCATGTTACAAATATTTTTAGATTTCCATACCATAATTATCGTCCTTTTAGTCAGCCATTAGTCAACACCATATCGGACAGTATTAGAAAGAGTTTTAATGCACTCATCATTGAACCCATAAACATCTAGTTTAACGCCAAGATCACATTTCTAAGTGCTGTAGTTCCCCTGCGTGTGCTGTAGTTCCCCTGCGTGTGCTGTAACCTCACCGTTAGTCAACACCGTATCGGACAGTATTAGAAAGAGTTTTAATGCACTCATCATTGAACCCATAAACATCTAGATTAACGCCAAGATCACATTTCTAAGTGCTGTAGTTCCCCTGCGTGTGCTGTAGTTCCCCTGCGTGTGCTGTAACCTCACCGTTAGTCAACACCGTATCGGACAGTATTAGAAAGAGTTTTAATGCACTCATCATTGAACCCATAAACATCTAGTTTAACGCCAAGATCACATTTCTAAGTGCTGTAGTTCCCCTGCGTGTGCTGTAACCTCACCGTTAGTCAACACCGTATCGGACAGTATTAGAAAGAGTTTTAATGCACTCATCATTGAACCCATAAACATCTAGTTTAACGCCAAGATCACATTTCTAAGTGCTGTAGTTCTGATGATATACACTTTTTATGATGACTGGCGGCCATTTTGAAAAACGGCCGCCATCTTGTTCTTACCAACTTTAGAAAATGTCATCTTATATTTTCATGAACTCACCACCCTAGAGATTAATTTCAGCCACAGTAACAAATGTTATACTTCCGGCCCCGGTTAATAAAAACTAAGGCTCTCTTTCAGCCTCTGCTGCAGAACTATTAGCTAAATGAACTCTTGGTTAGTCTAAAAGTTCCTTTTAATTATTTTTGCACAAATACAAAATAAACTTAAGATTTGGTTGTCAGGTTTCAACATTATGTTTTCAGTCATTATTTGTATTGATTCAGTGCTTGGTTTTGAAAATATCAGTTAACCACTGGTTGAGATAACTTTAACTTAAAGTAAAGTTTGTTTTATTTAACGACGCAACAAGAGCACATTGATTTTTTTTATCTTATCATCGGCTATTGCACGTGAAACATATGGTCATTCCGACACTGTTTTTTTTAGAGGAAACCCGCTGTCGCCACATAGGCTACTATTTTACGACAGGCAGCAAGGTGTAGGGTAGGTGTAAACCACTTGCACCGACCAGTGATCCATAACTGGTTCAACAAAGGCCATGGTTTGTGCTATCCTGCCTGTGGGAAGCGCAAATAAAAGATCCCTTGCTGCTGATCGGAAAGAGTACCACATGTAGTGGCGACAGCGGGTTTCCTCTCAAAATCTGTGTGGTCCTTAACCATATGTCTGACGCCATATAACCGTAAATAAAATGTGTTGAGTGCGTCGTTAAATAAAACATTTCTTTCTATATATCTAATATATATATATATATATATATATATATATATATATATAATCTATTTTTTTTAAAAAAAATTTCGTATATGCGAAATCATTGGGAAGTAAAATGCGGTTTGGGCTACTACAAACATTAGGGCGACCACAAACTCCTTGTTTATACAAATACTGATATTCTAAAGAAGAAAATAGTTTTAATATGTAATTTGTCTCATCAAGAAGGATCCGTTAGTCCTAAGCATCTCACAGTGGCAGCAAACTCAGGACTGTCCCTTTAACGTTTGAACAACTGGCCCCTGATGTGTGTCCCTTGTCTTCCAGGTCCCCAGCTGAAAGTGATAGGTACGTGTTCTGTGGGTTTGGACCACGTGGACTTGGACGAATGTAAACGTCGCGGCGTTGCTGTTGGTTACACTCCAGGAGTTCTCACGGACAGCGTGGCCGAGAACACAATAGGACTGATTCTTGCTACAGCCAGAAAATATAAACAAGGTTGTATTATATTGGAGTACCCAGAACAGTGCTTCAATATAATTTTTTTTTTTTTATAAAACCCACTAGCCATGGGATTAGTGATTAACATGTTTTACTAGCCACGATTAAAAATTCACTAGCCCTACTTTACTTTAAGTTAATGCAATTTTACTAAATAATAGTAATAATCGGATATGTCGCCTAAAGAGGGATATAGAGCTTAAACACACTAACATTGGGGCGGGGGGGGGGGGGGGGGGGGGGGGGGGGTGGTGTTGAGGTGAGGGCAGGATATTCATATTTACAAAATATTACAAAATAAACTTAACTGCAACATTTGACCAAAACAATTTCCACTAGCCGTCGGGCATGGCAATAGTAGTTATTTACTAGCCCAACATTGAATATCACTAGCCATGGGAGTGGGGCTACCATAATCTACAAGCCCTGACACAGAAGGAAATATACCGATGGAGAGAAATAAGAGAATACAGAAGCGTTGCCAGCTAGTATTTCTAGCAGCCAAATGCTGCATTCTAGTGTATTTTGGAAGGCAATTTAAAGCTCATTTACTAAGGTATTTTAGGCAATTTATTCAGCATATAGATCAGTCCCGGTATCCCCTGCGGTTATTTTTCGCCACCACCAGTCCTGAAATACCGAAAATCATATTACAAAGCGCAATATAAAACAGAAAAAGTCATTAAACTATTTGATGACCGAAATTTAACCTATACGAGTGTCACAAATCGAGATATGAGCAATTTTTTGTTTTCGATTTTTATTATATTTTTAGTTTTAAAAAACCCATGCTGGCTCAAAGGGGCGGGGGGGGGGGGGGGGAGGGGGTTCGTGCGCCTATGGAATACAAATATTGACTGCAACCAAACCCGTCATCCGAGGAATATCAGGGCCCCATTTCACGAAAGAATCGTAGCTAAGATTAATTATAGTGAAATAAGGTGAGTTTTACAACTGGCATCGTAAACGTTACAACCGTTTCACAAAGCAACCTTATTGTAGTCGTAAGTGCACCTTTAATGATTAAAATCTTCTTTGTGAAGAAGTGCGAATTAGTTAAATAATAAATAGTTTACCGACTTTTCGGAACATCTTGGATCTATGCATTGGTATCGTACATCCATGAAGTAACTTTATCAGTTTATTTGCTTGGCGATAATTGCCGAATTCATAAAACATGAGAGTTATCTCCCTTATTTTCGTGTGAAGATCGTATGGCCTAGAATGTTTTTCACCTAACGTCGAGTTTCATAATTTTAAGGTATTTGGTATATATTAGATCCATTTTTACACAAAACGTTAGTAGCCTTCTTAGAAAATTACCAAATGATCATCTAACTGCCATTTCACAGCTACGTTAGTGGCTTACAACTGCCTCGTACCTATTGTAAATTTTCACAGTAATTTACGACGATAGTAAGCTACGCTGCGTCGTGAAACGGGCTGGCGATCGTAGAACAAAGTTAAGGAGGCGATAGTAGGTATTTACGGCGATAGTAGTGCTAAGATCGCTTCGTAGAACGGGGCCCAGGAAGTTAACATTGTTACGGGACCAAAAACACTTTGAATGTACGGAAGTGGATAATCTAAACAATAAAATCAAAGAAAAGTATGATTTCACTTATCAAAAACGGCTCTAATGGTAAAAAATATGCCTAAGTGTTTAAAAACTAGGGTATGTCCCTTTACTGGTAGTCAGTGCCACGGTACTGACATTCAGTCCCACATCACATATTTATATTTTTATAAAAGCATAACTACTCTCTTCTTTTTTTTATCATAGTGCATTAAATTTGGTCACTTCATTCTTTCCGTCTGTATACTATCTTACTAGGTAGGACCAAATATTTATTTTAGTTTACTTTCGCGACCTAGGGACCATATTTTCGAAGCAATCTTAGCCTATGAAATCGTAAAATCATCGTAAGCAATGACGTCACTTTGGCGTGTGCTGTAGTGACGTCACACCCTACGATGGTTTTATAATTTCGTAGCGCTAAGATAGCTTCAAAAACATGGGCCCTGAATCGGAAGTCAGAGCACAATATTTCACGCGAACCCTTGTTCTGTTCGCGTGTTGGTTTCACAAGTTTTAAATTCAGGCGAACCGCCATTAGGTTACGTGATAGACCATTACACATTCTGGAATAACTTTATCAAGTATGTGTACAGGACACACTATTTCACGAGAACCGTTGTTCTGTTCGCGTGTCAGTTACGCAATTTTAAAATCACGTGAACCGCATATTTTTGAAATACATAGTGTATCAAAGAGGCAGTTCAATAATAAATAAATATATTTTATTTTGCTTAAAATTTTAATGTCACTTGGAAATACTGTGTTTTATTGTTGAATATACATGTATTTCCAGGTTTGACAGCCGTAACTGACGGAACGTGGGGTACCAGAAATGCCGATTTACTGTGGATGTGCGGAAGTGACATAAAAAATTCCACCGTGGGCATATTTGGTCTGGGACGAATCGGAACCAGAGTTGCAAAGCTGCTCCAAGCCTTTGGACCCAGCCGAATCCTGTACAATTCTAGAACGAAGAAGGATGTTGACGGCGAAATACGGGCTGAATACGTCAGCTTTGAAACCCTGGTTCGCGAGTCTGACATCCTAGTTGCCACGTGCTCGATGAATCCAGAGAACGAAGGACTGTTCGACATATCCGTTTTTGAGAAAATGAAGAGATCCGCCATGTTTATCAACGTCTCCAGAGGCGTCCTCGTCAACCAAGACGATCTGTATGACGCGTTGAAGAATGACTTCATTTCCGCCGCGGGGCTTGACGTCACTTCCCCTGAGCCGCTGCCAACAAATCACAGATTGCTTTCTCTCGCTAATTGCCTGATTGTCCCTCATATTAGTAGCGCTACACAGGCTACAATATGTAGGATGATTAAACTGACAGCAGATAACATCTTGGCTGGGTTAAAGGGCGAAAAATTACCAGCCCCGGCTGTGTAAAATGTAAACTGAATGTTTTGTACATTTATAACAATCGAATATTGATTGGTTTAGGTCTACCGGTGTTATAATCGATTATAAAAATCCATACGTCATATAATTCAAATCCTTCTTATGTTCATTATAATTCTAACCGATTCTGTAATAAAAAAATGGTGTAAACTGATTATGACAGGTGATCGATTGTGAAATTCCAGCCGATTTCCAACTCTAGTATCCTTTCATTTAAATCTATAAACAATGCTTGCTTTTGTGTGCAGGGTTGTAGCTAGGGAGGGGGCACGAGAGTAGTTTTCCCGCCCTTACCAATTGTGCTTCTAGTCCAAAGTGGTCATTTTAACAAGCACCCCTGGGCGTGCTGTAACCTCACCGTGGTACAGGCGTGTAACATTCTCTTTGAGAATGGCCAATACAGCACAAATTGAAATTTTGAGTTAAAGTCAGTATCGATCTGTGATATTTGTATTTGTGCACAGTTCTTTACACTGTTTTTATTTAAATCTTGAATGTTTATATTGATGTTGATCATCAACTTATTTGTTTGCATGACCATAGTTTGACACCCAATAGCCGATGTATTTTTCGTGCTGGGGTGTCGTTAAACATTTATTCATTCATTCATTTTAACAAGCAGAAGAAGATCCTATTTACTGTGCCCTTTGTTCTTATTGTTTATTGTGGCGGGGAAGGGGGTATACCACCGCCCCCTCCCTGGTGTTTGTATGTACGTATAAATGTATACAAAGTTTGGTTTATTTAATGACGCCACTAGAGCATTTTGATTTACTAATCATCGGCTATTGGATGTCAAACATTTGGTAATTTTGATCTATAGTCTTTGAGAGGAAACCCGCTACATTTTTCCATTAGTAGCAAGATATTTTTTTATATAACGCACCATCCCCCAAACAGGATAACACATACCAAGGCCTTTGATATACTAGTCGTGGTGCACTGGCTGGCACGTGGCATAGCCCAATGGGCCCACCGACGGGGATCGATCCCAAACCGACCGCAAATCAAGCGAGTGCTTTACCACTAGGCTACATCCCGCCCCCACGTACAATGTATGGACTGACATATACAGGTACACGTACAGTGTATGGACTGACATATACAGGTGCACGTACAGTGTATGGACTGACATATACAGGTACACGTACAGTGTATGGACTGACATACAGGTACACGTACAGTGTATTACTTAGACAACAGTTGACCAAAAAAAATGTCTGTTAATGTTATAACTTCAGAAATATTAAAGGTTCATTATTATATTTGGAATATTTCGTTAGTTTTGTTAATTTATTTGTGATAATTTAGTAGAAATTTAAGATTTCACACATAATCTGCACGTAGTTAACTCGATAATATAAGAATTCAAATGTGCTGCCACTGGGTGGAAACCGGTTTCTCCAAGAATTCTTTGAACAAATGTAAAGTCATCGTGGTTTTACGTCATCGAGATTTTATGTAATCGAGTAATGCCCTGGTGTATATGTTAAAATTATTCCAAATGTTGAAGTTAATGTAAGAAATATTCAATAATATACTGAATGATTAATAAATTGTGTAATTGAAATTTAAACAAATGTAAAGTCGCAACATTAGATTTCTGAAAGCACGTAATGGGAGAGTCTAGATCGTAGACAGCGCGAGTCGTCAACTACCGAGTGTTTACTGAATATTCATGAGGAACCCGGTTGATAAGACATCGAGATTTTACGTCATCTAGATTTTACGAAATCGAGTAATGCCCTGGTGTATATATTAAAATTATTCCAAATGTTGATGTTAATGTATGAAATATTCAATAAATTGTGTAATTGAATGTTATGTAGGTAGTACTATACCAAATTACTTCCGGCTTGGTCAAAGTTCGAGGTGTACGTTTGATAGAACAGTTAATACCACAAGTCCTCTGGTGATAAATATGAGTGTGTAAGTTGTAAAAAACATTAGTTTCATCTGGACAAAAATTGTACGCAATTTTATTTCATCTATCATCTAGTACTACTGTGCCTAGCAGCTGTGTGCTTGAAACATGTATTGGATACCTGTAAAAAAGTACTCAGATTTTGTGCGGAACTACGGTAGTCATAAACGCAACCCGTTATCTCTGAAATGAGCAGATATATCACCAATTTTTTTCTGATTTACTTTAATGGTGAGGGGTGATAGTATTTATATCCGGGGTATATATGTCGATTGATACGCTGTAGGTAGGAGTTTTAACCACATATGATACTATTGTCATCTATGGGATTTGATTTGGTAGTATACACCCTATAGCGTATTTCAGTGTCGTTGGCGGCTTTTTTCCCACTCTCTTCTTTTGTGTGATAATCCCGCCTATATTTTGATGAATCCTACAACGGTGGTTAAGGTTACCAAAATGTGACACAAAATTAATTCACGTCTGTACAACTTAATTCAACAAACCAACAAACGAACACCAACCCCCCAAAAATCATTCAATAACAACATAATATATAATTTTAAATAATCACTATATACAGTTCTAATTACAAAAACATTATATCCACTACTTTTAATAATTATTAATACTACATGACAATTGTCCATAATAACAACAACCTCTTGATGAATAATATGTAAAATGTGTGTTAAGCAGCGTTTCTTATTGTAATTACCTCTTTTGATGGTACTATTTTATTTTATTATATTATTATTTTTTGAACATTTACTAGTGCTGTATATAATGTTGCAGAAGTGAATTTGCATTTTATGTTATACACAACCCATTCTGAACGTTGATGTGTATCATGT
>NC_054709.1:18549141-18588732 GCF_016097555.1 Gigantopelta aegis
TGCACGGCCAGGTTGGATTCTTTGTTAGCGAGATTCCTTGCCTCCACGTCATTTCTCCGTCTGACTATGTTGACTTGTTTTTTTCGTGTCTCGTATGACGGCCATTCTGCAGAACGCCACGGTTGTTCGCGTTTAGTCTCTACATGTCCGAGCCTGTCCTAGCAGCACTGGAAGCTTGACCGCACCACTCTAAAAAGAAATAGGAAGCGGGGTCGGCCCCTACTACTCTTTTCTAAACTTTACTTTGTTTTATTGTGATACCATCTCGTATCCTCCGAAGTCGGGCCCGTCCGCAGCAGTATACCAACCCATGACGACTGGACTATACCCTAGTCTGATTCTCTCTCTCGTTCAGACGGATCCGGCTTCTCAAGATCTGTATTTCAGTACAGCACTACACCATCAACGTCTATTGACTGTCAATCTAGGGGTTTTCTTGACGGGATGCAACCCATCTCGTCCCTACAAGCTGTGCACCATAACGGCCTTAACAAGGCCACTCACGTGGACATATTGATCGGACTTTAAACTTTTAGACCTTCGTTCAAAAGTTTATGTCGAAATTACTTTCTTTTTTTAATATTATTAAATAGTCCGATCCTCTCTTCTTTCTCTTATTTTTGGACTGTCCTAAAATGCTCCAAATTATATAAATATTCGACCGAGCAGTCAATTCTTTTTATTTTTGGCTTGTAACTTTTTTCTTCTTTTTTTAAATTAAATTAACTTTTTTACTGTTTGCTATTTTCAAAATTCTGCCCATTTTCAACTCTAACTCCCCCCCCCCCCACCCCACACACACACACTCCATCCCGAGTCAGGCCACCGATCTTTATTAATTATATTGATTAGAGATGCGCATCAAAATTTTAAAGGCCCATATTTAAGTTTTGGATATAAATTTCAAAATTGTCCGCTTAATTTTTTTCTGTCCCGGGACAAGCCCCTGGCTATCCAGAGACAGGCCCCGGGACGGACATGCTCGAAACTCTAGTGGTATATGAGCATGTAAAAAGTATTCGCACTGACACTCGCAATGTGTAGGGAATATGAATAATTAATGTTGACGCAAGAGATAACCTACCTACTTATGGTGTAATGGAGTACAGAGCAGTAGAGTTACGGTATAATAGTGCAAAATGTGATACTAACATGCCACTTTACATCCAGTTAGGCCATCATGTGTAGAGTAAAACTTGACATAAGACCAATGTGCCTGTGACACCTGTTGGCCAGGTGACGTCACAATTCAAAATGGCCGCCAATTAACTATTTCTTACTCTGTATCACATTACCTCTGCGCGTGGTGCAGGGGTATAACATTCTCTTTGAGAATGGCCAATACAGCATAAATTGAAATTTTGAGTAAAAGTCAGTATCTATCTGTGATTTTTGTGTTTTTGCACGGTTCTTTACACTGTTTTTATTTAAATCTTGAATTTTTATATTGATGTTGATCATCACCTTATTTGTTTGCATTACCATAGTGTGACACCCAATAGCCGATGTATTTTTCGTGCTGGGGTGTCGTTAAACATTCATTCATTCATTCTGTATTACATTAAAAAGTGCAAGCTATAAAATATTAGCTCCAATGACACTATAATTACTATTTATATGTTGCTGTTATATATTAATTATTATTTTAAAAAAAAGAAAAGAATATACTGTTCGAAAAAGAAATGCTTCAAATCACAAATACCCTGTACAGTCTACAAAAATACGTTGTATTAAGTTTGAGATTATATGATACAGATATTATGGGTATAAACTGGTTTTCCCAAGAATTCTCTTTTAAGTTACAGAAAACTCGCAACATTACTTTAATCACCGAAAGGTAAAAGACAGAGTTTCAATGGTTTAGCAGTGCAGGTGTATTTTAAAATTCAAAACTGCAAGATAATGAGAATATAGTATAATTTATCTTCTTAGTTACGGATCTGAAGTGTGTGGTTTTCATCCTGGCCAGGACATTGAGAAAAGACTATTAGAGATACAAAGAAGAAGTCGTAATGATTTTATTTATAGTGGGGCGGGGCGTAGCCCAGTGGTAAAGCGCTCGCTCGATGCGCGGTCGGTGTGGGATCGATCCCCGTCAGTCAGCCCATTGGGCTATCGCTCCAGCCAGTGCACCATGACTCGCATATCAAAGGCCGTGGTATGTACTACCCTGTCTGTGAGATGGTGCATATTGAAAAGAGTAGCCCATGAAGTGGCGACAGCGGGTTTCCTCTCAATATCTGTGTGGTCCGTAACCATATGTCTGACGCCATATAACCGTAAATAAAATGTGTTGAGTGCGTCGTTAAATAAAACTTTTCTTTCTTTCTTTTTCTTTTTTTGTTTATAGTGAATTAGGACGATTCCTAATGTACATTATAAGAAAATTACAGATTTTTAAATATTGGATAAAACTGCGTTACATTAATAACAGTATATTAAGAGCTATACATGAGGAAATTGTTCAGTATGAAGATGACTGGTTAATGAAGGTCACACAGAAACTAAACGAACTAGGTTTAAATTATATATGGAACTTAGTACATGTTGATAACAATTTTTACAATGTAATTAGAGAAAGGATAACTGATATATTCAAGCTACAATGTTACAGTAAAATAATGGTAACCCCAAAGGGAAGTCTATACAAACACTTGTTAAATAATTTAAAATTACAAGATTATCTTAGAAAACCATTGGACGTACGTCATTTAAAAGAAATAACTAAAATCAGAATATGTGCACATAAATTAAATATAGAATCTGGCAGGAATAGAAATATTGGAAGATCACAGAGAAAATGTACACTATGTGACCAAAATGAAATAGAAGACGAGTATGATTTTATCCCCCAGTGCACACGATATAATGATTTAAGAATGAAATTTATTTTAAAATATTACCATAAACGTCTAAACGTTTTCAAGCTTACCCACTTAATAGCGTCTGTCAATGTAAAACAACTTAATAATCTCGGAAAATATTTATTTAGAGCAAATGCCGTTAGAGATCAGCTATTGGAGCAAATTGGTTAATAATAGCATTACTTCTATTTATTCAGTATAGTACTATTCCTTTACTTGTACTGGGGCGTAGCCAGAGAGTGAAAAAACGCCGAGACAAACCCAGACCTGTAAAATAAATACCAGTGTCATGAGGAAAAACTAAATAAATCTGGGGAAATTCCAGACGAGACAAGCGCCTCGTCTGCCTCATGCTGGCTACGCCATTGATGTATATTAAACCAATAATACACGTATCTCTTAGTATACTTAATAATGACTTGTGTGTATTGAATAATATAAGTCAATAGTACCTTTATTTATTTATTATTATTATTATTATTATTATTATTATTATTATTATTATTATTATTTACTAAATCACTCTCCACCATAATCCTGTACATATCCTGTTTCTCCAAACTAGCTGATGACGCCATGAATACATTGAAAAGGTTGTACGCTGTACCAAAGAAAGGAGAAAGACTATTTTATTTAGATCAGGTTATAGTGTCTTAAGTGGACATTCAGAGCAAGCTGTTGTAGCGCACGCCATGTTTTATTTAACGACACACTCGACATATTTTAGGAGCGTGACGTAGCCCAGTGGTAAAGCTATCGCTTGAAGCGCGGTCGGTCTGAGATCGGTATCCGTCGGATTGCCTATTTGGGCTATTTCTCGTTCCAGCCAGTGCACCACAACTAGTATGTCAAATGCCTAGGTATGTGCCATCCTAGTCTGTGGGATGGTCCATATAAAAGATCCTTTGCCACCAATGAAAAACTGTTTCCTAGGGTTTCCTGTTTAAGACAAGATGTCAGAATTACCAAATGTTTGACATCCAATAGCCGCTGATTAATAAATCAATGTGCTCTAGTGGTGTCGTTAACCAAATCACATTTTTATTATGGCTATATGATGTCGGAAATATGCATTAGAGCCACACAGATTATTAGAGAGGAAACCCGCTGCGACCATTTTATGGACTTCTCGTTTGATTAGCAGCAAGGGATCTTTTATATGCCATTTTACAGACAGAATAGTACATACCACGGCCTTTGTTACACCAGTCGTGGAGCAATGGCTGTAACAAAACAAAATTAACCCAATTGGGTTCACTGACTGGGATCGATCCCAAACCAACCACGCATCACGAAAGGCGCTATATCACTGGGCTAAAAGAAAGAAATGTTTTATTTAACGACGCATTCAACACATTTTTATTTACGGTTATATGGCGTCAGACATATGGTTAAGGACAACACAGATTTTCAGAGGAAACCCGCTGTCGCCACTACATGGGCTGCTCTTTCCGATTAGCAGCAAGGGATCTTTTATTTGCGCTTCCCACAGGCAGGATAGCACAAACCATGGCCTTTGTTGAACCAGTTATGGATCACTGGTCGGTGCAAGTAGTTTTACACCTACCCATTGAGCCTTGCGGAGCATTTACTCAAGGGTTTGGAGTTGGTATCTAGATTAAAAATCCCATGCCTCGACTGGGATCCGAACCCAGTACCTACCAGCCTGTAGACCGATGGCATAACCACGACGCCACCGAGCCGGCCATCATCACTGGGCTACGTCCTTCGTAGTACAAATGCACTCCAAAAAGTAATCAATAGCTATTCCCTTTTTAAAATCACACAATTGAACACATCCTCGCAACCAGAACTTCATTACAAATATTGAAGTAACATCTGTTGCACACTGGGGCAGTGGCCGTAGCCGGGGGGGGGGGGGGGGGGGGGGCATGGGGCCATACCCATTCCGGAAAATTAGGGGTGATCAGTGGCGTACTCGATATCATTGTTTACTGCCAGGTGCCCCCCCCCCCCCCCCCCCAATACAAAATCCCGCCTACGCCACTGCACTGGGGCTGTGTGAGGAAGGAACTAATTTATTTAACGTCGCACTCAGCACATTGTATTTACGGTTATATGGCGTCAGACATATGGTTAAGGACCACACATATATTGATAGAGGAAACCCGGTGTCGCCACTTCATGAGCTACTCTTTTCCATTATTAGCAGCAAGGGATCTTTTATATGCACCGTCCCATAGACAGGATAGTAGATACCACGGCCTATTTTACACCAGATGTGGAGCACTGGCTGAAACGAGAAATAGACCAAAAAATTGGGGAGTTTTAATATTGTATCATCTCTTTGTTCCCAAGTTCATCACTAAAATAGCTAGTCAGAGATCACGACAGGTCTATGATCGATCCCCGTCGGTGGATCCATTTGGGTTATTTCTTGTTCCAGCCAGTGCAACGCAACTGGTATATTAAAGGGACACGCCCTAGTTGTTAACCATTACGCCGTTGTTTTTCGCTATTAAACCCATTTTCTCACAAATAAAATTGCACTTTACTTACATTTTATTATTTGGAATATACATTTCCATTCACCTGATGTGTTTTTTGGGTAATCCTGGTAATCCTGGTGTTTGTAATACCACAAAATGCATTTTTCGTATTTTTTAAAAACGCTCGCGCGTCTGAGAAAAAAACGTTGAGCAGACAAGGTCTAATCTATTTTTAGAGGGGATTTTCCCGTTTCAACGTCACAGACGTTGGTATACCACGTGGCCGTTATCATTTTGGTTCGGTTTGTTTTCTCGTGCACGATTCGCGCGATCAACATCCAATTTGTTGTCGTTTGCTTGTCGTTCATTTGTGAGGTTTCTCTTCACAGTTCGTAAACATTTTCATTAACAATAAAGTTCAGACAAGTAAGTATCTCAATACAAAACGTTACAAACCCGTAAAACCAATAATTTTGCTAAGTCTGTAGAGGGGATACAACCTTAGGGGGTGGGGATTGGGGTGGGGGCACAAGCTATATTGTTACCTTTATTTAAATAGAGTAGGACAAAAACAACCTTACATTTTCGTCCTGGGGAGGGGAAGTGCCTCCCCACCTCTTGTTCCTACAGACTGTACTACTACTACTACTACTACTACTACTACTACTACTACTACTACTACTACTACTACTACTACTACTACTACTACTACTGCTACTACAAACAATAATAAACGGTGCATCTAATTGCTAATAACAATAGGTTAGCCACTAGTACCCGATGCCGAATAGCAAATGTAGGCTAATTGCGGTTTATATATAAAATTTATTATTTCAAACACTGTAGTATAGTCAACATGGTCAGTGACGGACTATCATTGTCGTCTTATTCCGATTCAAGTATCATGATTGCTGCAGCAGCCACTTCCTCAACAGAAGCACCCATGTTGGTAAAGTAACTTCCTGTTCCAAACTCATTCCTTTCGCGGTCCAGGACAGAACAGTTGGAACATGCCCAGGAGAGGTGAAAGGAACGCACCCCAAGTCTGTGTGCACTCTGGGAAATTTGTCGTGACATAGGCATTTATGTGCTTCGAGCGACATCTACCGGTGACATCAGAATACTAACTTTCAAAAATATTTCAAGTAATTGGGTCACGGGGATTCCCATGGTATTTATCGATATAAAACCTGCTTTTTCACTCTATTTTATAAAAACGTGATCTAAGTGTGTTACAGTTTTGTAGATTAACCAAAATTAGAATTAATTTTCGCGGGCTGAAACTAGGGCGTGCGACTTTAAAGACCATAGTGCTATCTTGTCTGTGGAATGGTGCATATAAAACATCCCTTGCTACTAATAAAAAATGTAGCGAGTTTCCTCTCTCAGACTACTTCAAATTTCCACATTTGACATTCAGTAGCCGATGATTAATAAATCAATGTGCTCTAGTGGTGTCGTTGAACTTAAACAAACTTTATACAAGTACTTCTGAATATTAATGTTTCAGTATACCTCGGGTTTCCTCTCTAAGACAATATGTTAAAATTATCAAAATTATGTTTGACATCCAACGGCCGATGATTAATAAATTAACGTGCTCTAGTGGTGTCGTTGAACTTAAACAAACTTTATATACGTACTTCAGAATATTTATGTTTCAGTATACCGCGGGTTTCCTCTCTAAGACAGTATGTTAAAAGTATCAAATTTATGTTTGACATCCAACGGCCGATGATTAATAAATCAACGTGCTCTAGTGGTGTCGTTGAACTTAAACAAACTTTATACAAGTACTTCTGAATCTTAATGTTTCAGAATACCGCGGGTTTCCTCTCTAAGACAATATGTTAAAATTATCAAAATTATGTTTGACATCCAACGGCCGATGATTAATAAATCAGTGTTCTCTAGTGGTGTCATTGAACTCACATGGACTTTATACAAGTACTTCTGAATCATAATATATCAGTATATCTCGATTTTTCTCTCTACGGCAATGTGTTAAAATTACCAATTGTTTGACGTCTAGCTGTTACCAGTCCTAAATCCGATGACGTGGAATGAATATATTGTTAATAACACCTGGAATCAATATATATAGATCAGAGGGTTTCTTTTAATGTGTCATGGCGAATCACGTGACTTCACCTCTGTCAATGGCAATGGCGACAGCTTCTTTAAAAACGAAGGCAAGCTATGGACACCTGACCACTGATCGCCGATGCACTGTTGTGAAATGCCGTTGTGTAAGCCAAGACTGGTGTTCGGTTTCCTTGCGCTGTTCGTGATCGCCATACTGCAAGGTAACGCTTTTGTGTTGTTGTTTTCCCGTTCCACCCTGTGATACATGGCTTGCATATCAAAATGATGATACTCATTCGGGTTTTCCCGTCCCAACCAGTAATCCGTGACTTGCATAATATCATAATTATGATACCCAATTGTGTTTTTCCGTCCTAACAGGTTTTATATCATAATGTTTATAACCAATCGTTTTTTTCCGTCCCAACAGGTTTTATGACTTTCATATCATAATGTTTATAACCAATCGTTTTTTTTCACAATGTTTATACACTTTCGTGTTTTCCTGTCCCATCCAGTGTTCCACGACTTGCATATCAAAATGTTGATTCTCAATCGTGTTTTTCATATCCCAATTAGATCAATGACTTACGTATAAAAATGTTGATACTCATTCCTTTTTCTTTCTTTTTTGGGGGGCACGTAGCCCAGTGGTAAAGCGCTCGCTCGATGCGCGGTCGGTCTGGGATCGATCCCCGTCGGTGGACCCATTGGACTATTTCTCGTTCCAGCCAGTGCCACTCGACTGGTATATCAAAGGCCGTGTTATGTACTACCCTGTCTGTGGGATGGTGCATATAAAAGATCCCTTGCTGCTAATCGAAAAGAGTAGCCCATGAAGTGGCGACAGTGGGTTTCCTCTCTCAATATCTGTGTGGTCGTTAACCATATGTCGGACGCCATATAACCGTAAATAAAATGTGTTGAGTGCGTCGTTAAATAAAACATTTCCTTCCTTCCCATGAAGTGGCGACAGTGGGTTTCCTCTTTCAATATCTGTGTGATCGTTAACCATATGTCTGATGCCATATAACCGTAAATAAAATGTGTTGAGTGCGTCGTTAAATAAAACATTTCCTTCCTTCCTTCAACAATTCCTTTCGGGGTTTTTTCTCGTTTTTTCTGTGTTTTTTTTTTTTGGGGGGGGGGGGGCATTCCACCCAATGCTCTACGACTTTCATTTCACATTTCACATTACCATTTAACCGACTCCAAACTCTACGTGAGTGCTCCGCAAGGCTCAATGGGTAGGTATAAACCACTTGCACCGACCAGTGATCCATAACTGGTTCAACAAAGGCCATGGTTTGCGCTATCCTGCCTGTGGGAAGCGCAAATAAAAGATCCCTTGCTGCTAATCGGAAAGAGTAGCCCATGTAGTGACGACAGCGGGTTTCCTCTCAAAATCTGTGTGGTTCTTAACCATATGTCTGACGCTATATAACCGTAAATAAAATGTGTTGAGTGCGTCGTTAAATAAAACATCTCTTTTTTTTTCTTTTATCCGCACACACATGCGACAACCAGCAATTTTAGTCTAGAAGTGATCACGTGACAATCAAAATGGCGGTTTTACCCCGCATTTGGTTTGACGGTGGTCAGTGAGATATGTTCTACAACATATTTGTTATGACGCAGAAGAGTGAATTTAAGTAAAGTAGCACTGAATTCGTTCCGCACGCTTTTTTGTCCTTTAGGATATATATACATAATTTTTGTACAAAACCTATATAAACATACCTGGTATTCCAAGCGCAGATGCCATCTCTGCAAGACACATCTCCCTTTTAGCCATGTTGCTGTATTCAGGGGATGCTGTTTCAAAAAGACATGACATTGTCTGCTACATCACCACTAATTCATCCTCTGTTTTTGCAGACCATATACTGCTGGAGGCTGCCATTTTGTGTCATGTGATCACTATCTACCCATTCATTGGCAGTTTAAATTATTGCGTCAATGTTTTGTTGCATTGGTAGATGCAATCACATGCAATAAAATCAAACATGTTTGATCGCAGCAATTTCAGTTGCATGCAACAAAAATTGCATTGCAGGCTAGCGCACACGATGCAACGACGAGTCGTGCGATTTTTGTTAAAATTGCACCTTGTGGCAAAGGTCTGCGGTGGCCTTAAGATCAAAGTAGCTAAATTACGTCACATACATATATATATATATATATATATATATATATATATATATATATATATATATATATATATATATATATATATATAGATATATAGTAACACTTTAGATGGTCATATACATCGGTAATAATATAAATAAAATACAAATGTGTAACATTAATTTGTCGAATAACATTCATTGCGCGCGCGCGCGCACACACACACACACACACACACACACACATGCGCGCGCGCGCATACATACAATAGGCCTACATACATATTATACACCGTGACACGCACGCACATACACACATAAACATGTACGTCATCGCGTTCATGTAGAATATCACTGACAAATGATATGGTGATAAAATAAGGAAACGAAACTTACGTTTAGTATGTTTAGACTTTCATGTTTGTATATTACATTTTAACATTGTTTCACTAACGATTCAACGGAAATATAATTAAGTAGAACAAACGCAAAACAATTTATTGCAATTTATTAAATTGTATTTACACAGACAAGAAAATCAGTTCATTTTCATTTTTCGATTATCAAAGCTAAATACAGTTTTGGTTGGTTGGCTCTTATTTATTCTTTAACACTCGGATATTATGTTCAATTAAATAATAATAATAATAATAATAATAATAATAATCACAAAAAGAGAGAAAGAAAGAAAACGAGAGAAAGAAATTACAATACTTACGATAAAATTTAATAACAAAACACATGTGACTGAATAATTTGATTTATAAAACAACAATAACCGGGGCCGAAACGACTAGGGTTATGGGGATGAAACGTCTGGGACCGAATGTGTAGCCCTAAAACCATTTCGAACTCTGCGTTGTTTCGCCCTTTCGCCCTAAATCTCATTCGTACCGAGTCGTTCCGCCCACAAAATAAATATATTTATTATAGTTTTGAAGTATTTTTTTCTTCTGTTTATTCATTATTCATTATCAAATATTAAGTAATTTTCTGTCTTTTGGATATTAATGCGAAACCAACATACCGTACTCGGCGTTTTAACCTCAGCTGGGTATGTAGTATATTTAATAAGAAACCACAGCACATCAGTAGTATGCAGTGTGGCTGTTCATAAATTAATTATTAATGTGAATACATTGTCTGTATATTATCTAAGGCCTGTACGTATTTCATGTATATGGCTTGAGTAAATAATACTGGAAATAAACAAAATTATAATAATATTTTTATCCGTAAATATAAACACGCAATGTGTGACATCTAAAAATCAATGGATATAGGACAAATCAATGAATAAATGTACTTTATTAAAGGGACATTCCTGAGTTTGCTCCATTGTAAGATGTTTCCGACTAATAAAATAGTTCTACGATTAAAGTTACATATTAAATATATTTTCTTGTTTAGAATATCAGTGTCTGCATATTCAATGTGTTTCTGGTCGTCTTGATATTTGTAAGAAGCCCAAACTGGATTTTGTCTTCAAATAATTTCGTACGTACGAAAAAATAACATTTTAGGAAATAAAATGAAATTTAACCTACTACAAATATTGGAATGATCAGAAACACGTTTAATATGCAGCCACTAATATTCTCTGTTAGTCGATTAAAAATTGCAGCAAACTCAGGAATGTCCCTTTAAAAAAATAAAAATTAGTGCGAATCGAAACATGGGGCGAAACGACTCGGTTAGAGGCACGAATCAACCCTGTTCAAAATGACTCGGGTAAACTAGTAATAAGGGCGAACTGACCTGTTACAATACTATTTTGGTAACTGCAAACTTTAAAATTTCATCAAAATATCAGAGTAAAAGGATTTATTAGAAATTACTCCGATTGTGTGACGCAGAAGCCCTTGTCGGTATTAATTCAATGTGTGGTTGCTGAAGTGATGACAGCTGAGTACCTCGCCCCTGGTTTCATTGAAAACTGGTCTGGTAGACGTGTTCAGAGTAACGCTTCCCGCCGAGGTCAATTGTTTGATTGGTATCACTGTTCATCGAAAAGGTACCGTGACACTAGCTGTACTTGAAAGACTTTTAGCGATAGTTGCTGGCTTAACACACAACGTGACAGGTATGGCAAAGAAAGGATTGCTTGGCTATTGTCGCGATTCTCCGATCCATCTATAACTCGTTCCGCCTAAATTATTAGTCCAAAGGTTGTAATAACCAACTGCGCAAGCGCGGCAATTGTTGGTCCTTTTCGGTGGTATCACCAGTTCAAGGGAAATATAGCTAATAACACAGACGGGACCGATAATTTAGTTCGAGCGAACGCTTATAGTCGACTCTGAACGTATTCGACCCATCATCAGTTAATATAAGGACTTACCGACAAAAAACTCGGGACTTGGTTTTTGGTTCGAGCCAACGAGATTCTATATATATTTTCTGGTTAAGAATATCAGTATCTGTATATTTAATGTGTTTCTGGTCATCTTAATATTTGTAAGAAGCCCAAAACTGGATTTTGTCTTCAAATAATTTTGTATGTAAAAAAAAAGCATATTTTAGGAAATAAAATGAAATTTAACCTAGTACAAATATTAGAATGACCAGAAACACGTTTAAAGTTCTGCCACTAATATTTTATGCAGAAAAATGTAATTACAATCGTTAAAAAGTCTCCTTAAAAGTCATCTTAAAAACTGCAGCAAACTCAGGAATGTCACTTTAAGTATATTTGTTTATGTCTGTGAAATAATCGATTGCAAGTCTGGCTTGTATGACTGTGTTTCCCAACCATCCATGGGTTCAAATGTCATTGTAGATCGCGAGTTGTCGATCATTCAAGAACCATAACTCTGGATGAACTCTGTCTAAAACGGTCCTCTATGTAAACCGGACTATTTCGATGGTACCCAGTGAGTCCGGTTTAGACAGAGTCCACTGTATATATATATAGTTGGCCGTTCTTCCACTGTTGTGCGTTACATTGTGGGTTTGTTTTGTTTTGTTTTGTTTATTTTATTTGTTTTTAACTTATATGTATGTGTGTGTGTGTGTGTGTGTGTGTGTGTAGTTTTTTTCTCAGTTTTTTGTTTTTGTTTTTTTGTTTTGTTTTTTGTTTTGTGTGTGTGTGTGTGTTTTCTCTATGTTTGTTAATTTTCTTTTTAAATCTATGGTGAGAGTGTTGAATGTTGTATGAAAAATTGTTTTGTTTAACGACACCACTAGAGCACATTGATTAATTAATCATGGCTATTGCATTTCAAACATTTGGTAATTCTGACAAGTAGTCATCAGACGAACCTCGCTACATTTATTTATATACACTTTCCCAGAGTCAGGGAAATACATACCGCGTCATTGACAAGATGTAGTGCACTGGACGGAACAAGAAAAAATCCCAACAAAAACAATCAGTTGAATGGATCCACCGAGGTGGTTCGATCCAGACGCGCAATCATATCAGGCAAATTCTCAACCGACTGAGCTACCCCCCCCCCCCCCCCGTTAAATGAAGGAAGGAAATGTTTTAACGACGCACTCAACACATTTTATTTACGGTTATATGGCGTCAGGCATATGGTTAAGGACCATACACAATATTGAGAGAGGAAACCCGCTGTCGCCACTTCATGGGCTACTCTTTCCGATTAGCAGCAAGGGATCTTTTATATGCACCATCCCACAGACCGGACACCACGGTCTTTGTTACACCAGTTGTAGAGAACTGGCTGGAACGAGAAATAGCCCAATGGGTCCACCGACGGGGATCGATCATAGACCGACCGCGCATCAAGCGAACGCTTTACCACTGGGCTACGAGTCGCCCCCCGCCTCCCCCCCCCCCATGTTAAATGAAGTCAGCTGACAATTTAAAGAAATAACACAAGTTTATGAAACCTGTCGGTGTGTTTGACATCCATTAGACCGTTTTATTACATTAAAGAAAAGGAACACAATCTTTCTTTAACGACACCTCAGTGTATGTTTCCCCTGAACGTGCTGTAACCTCACCGTGGTGCAGGGGTGTAACATTCTCTTTGAGATTGGCCAATACAGCACAAATCCCCTTGGGTTTTTTCGAGATATAATTGAAATTTTGAGTAAAAGTCAGTATTTATCTGTGATATTTGTTTTTTTGCACATTTCTTTACACTGTTTTCAGTTAAATTTTGAATTTTTATATTGATGTTGATCATCACTTTATTTGTTTGCATTACCATAGTTTGACACCCAATAGCCGATGTATTTTTCGTGCTGGGGTGTCGTTAAACATTCATTCATTCATGCATTCATTCATTCAGTGTATGTTTCAACTACGGCTTTTGGTGTTTTATGCTAGGACCAGGCTGTCAATTGTTACGACGACGTTGGCCAACTCGACGGTTGCGTTGTAGCCTAATTACCAGAACTCCCGAGTTACGGCGGATGCGCTCAGATGAACAACTAATTGGTTATACGACGAGAATTGAGTTGTAACAGCGCTCAGACTAGCAGCTGGACAGTCATAGAAGTCGTCAGAGCAGAAAGTTCACCAACTTTCTGCTGGCAGTTGGTAGTGTGAGCCTACAACTCCTAAGAACAATTAGTTGTTAATCTCACAGAGGATAACCGTATGCGGGTAACTGTAGTTACTCGCATCCAATATAGCTGAGGACGCATATCATGAGTATTAATCAATTTGAATTTCCTTATTTCTAAGCATTGCATTCACATTTTAATAGAGCGTATCGGCAGTTGGTTTAGTATGAATATATTTTGAATCGATGCACTAATGATAAGTTTTGTAATTCGGCTGATAATAAAATCAGAAAGTTAGGCATGATGAAGGTAACTTCGAAGCGATGATGTAGGTAACTGTCTAGTCAGCTTCAGATGGGATGTGGGAATCTGACAAAAGGGATACGGGCAACTGCAATGATGAGCGTAGCTGTAGGATGAGAGTAACTGCTGTAGTTGTCTCTTCATAATTAATGATCGCCATGTGCGTCTAGAAACAATTAGTAAAAACACATTATTCTTATGTTTTCCCCTTCATATTCTTTTTCAGATTATTACATGTGCTATTTGTGGGATACATCCTCCGCCCGAGTTAATACTATTTTGACACACACCATCAAAAGGCACACTGAGGCCATTCAAATATTACGGAACGCTCGAGGGGGTGGGTGGGTGTAGGTCCAAGCATTAAGTGGCGTTACAGGGGGGTGGGTCTAGGTGTATTTAACAGCGTTATGTAACGCACTGTTTTTTAATATTTGTTCTTTTTTTTTTTTCTTTCTTTTTCTTCATAAACGCTCTGTCATAGCGACAATGTTAACATAGGCCTAATTAGTTATAGCTAGACGTATACACTCAATGAGGATTATAAATCGAGTTGAAATGGGTATCTGCGTTTCCCAAATTGCAAAACAGTACGTTAAAATTACATTACACCCATCGCATGACTTATTTGTGAATGGGGGGGGGGGGGGGGGGGGTCCCAAACATTACATAATATTTTGGGGCGTATGGTCTACCGTTACGGAGCGTTACACAGAAAATACTGAACGAGTTCCCGTGTGAGACCGTTTATATTACAGCTAGTTTATTTTTACTCGTACATCACGAGCGAAAGCGAGTGATATACAATTGAAAACACACAAGTTGTAAATAAACGGTCTCACACGGGAACGAGTATAGTATTTCATTTATTACACCGCACATCTATGAACAAAAATGACGTCATGTTGTGCCTAGGTCATATAGCTATTTATCAATGAAACTGTGCATTCCTACGTAACACATCTGTCAATGACGTAAGGCACGAAGACAATTTACTTTCTATGAAGTTTCTCAGACAAAAAATTATTTCACCTTGTGATCTTGGACTTTAGCCTATGCAATTTGTTAGATACGGATGCCTTGATATGTGTGTGGTTGTCATTCATTTGTACTGACTGGACAGTAGCTCGAATGTCTTCTGGTCCTAGCCCGCGGTCACGGCCAAAAACGCGCTCTGCAAGTCCACAGCTAATAACTAGTCGAGACTGGTCTAACGGCCACCTGTATATAACGGCCACCTATCCCTAACGGTAATCATAAATCCCGCCCAAGGCATTTCCTTTATTTTACCTGTATATAATGGCAACCTGACCAATGCGGCCAACGGCCACTATTTTTGGACCAAAATGAATGGTTGAACCTGCTAAAACGGCCACAAAATTACAATGGCCACTATTTTTTTTGGGTCCAAAATGGACAGCCGAACTTGTCATAACGGTCACAAGATATATACATGTATTGGACCTGCGCCGTCACAATATAAAGTTATTGTTTTACTTAAGTTAAAATAAAACAGATATATGCTCCAAGACATCATTAATCGTAATTTACGTCTTATATATATATGTATGATATGGTTGGCCATTTAATTTACAAGGCGACTTGTTATTGGTTGAAGTAAGGCTTGAATTGAACTTACATATATACACATGTATTCGACCCATCAACACTGACAGGTATTGCATTGCAAGGTGTGTGATTGCTGCTAGTCAGACAAGCAGTTCCGACAATCTGCCACCATGTTTGTTCAGCCATTACACATAGGCAAACTGAGCCTTTTGTTAATGTATAATGATTTCACACCTGCAACCTTTTATGTGTTGTGTATCAATTTAATAGGTAACAGAATGCCGTGGAAAGAAATCAAATATAAATGACTTTTTCAAAAAGTGTGTAATAGAATTAGTTTCAACAAAACTTATTACATTGATGCTTTAAATAACATTTTTATGTAGTAAAATTTATGTTTTTCTTTCTTTCTCCGTCTTATTTTATATTTGTTTGACGACTGTTGACACTTTATGCATTTCAGTTTAGTAGTGGGGGTTTTATAGTGAGTTATGTTATATGTGTTTTATTTTACCTGTATATAACGGCCACTTGTAATTAACGGCTATTTTTGCCAGGTCCCTTGAGTAACCGTTATATGCAGGTTCGATTGTATATCAAATGGCAAAACTAAGTTTAGTTGAAGCACTGATACCTAAAGACGTTGGACAGCTTCGCATATTTGGCTGCTGCTGAGCTAAGCTCTAGTTGTCTTTTTTTTTTTTTAATTCTTCCTTGCCGGGGTATTTCGATGTTCAACAACAAAATACATAACTGAATGGAAGGCGTGCGTGCGTGCGTGCGTGATTCGGTAGATATCGGGAGTATATTTTAATGTCCATTTTGGTATAATCTGATATTAAATTTTCTTTTGAGATAATTGTCCTTTCATCTTTCAGAGTTTGGGTAATATGTCGGACTATTTCAATCTTGAAATTTAATACAAGAAGACTATAAAGACATAAAGTTATATTATTACAGAATAGAGTATGACATTATTGTCGAGTCATTTCATCTTATATTCAAATTAAATAATCAATCACCCAATTTTGAATTATGTGTGACTTGAACGGCATTATGCATCGAACAGTTACCTTCATCCGACCATAACAGATACCCACATCCTCATGATGTTAACACTTTCATTTACCAGCATCACACTCGATTTTTTATGCCCGTTATCCAACTCCCAAATACTTTTTTTTAAACGTATGCTTCAGAAATGCATATTTTATATATTTCATGACGTCTCTGTATATGGAACTCAAAAATGCCCGTTAAGAATGAGGTCAGGTCAGGTCAGGTCATAGGGTTTTACGTGCACATTCAGAGCAGGCTGTTGTAGCGCACGCCTGTCCTGGGCACAAGAGCCGGCCCCGGCCGGCTCCTCCGTCCAGGACAGGAAAGTGGGGGTGGGAGGGAGGAGGGACCGCCTGCACTGGCAGGTACAAGGGAGCACCAGCAATGGTGCTATGGAATTTTGAAGGAGCGAAGTAAAATGCCAAATGGAAAAGGTCGCAATTTTGATTTAAGGAAGCTTGGCGAAATTTTGAACAGTTGGTCAAAAGGAAAGATCAAGAGCTAACATAGGTTTTGAATTTAGTGAGTCGAAAGTAGCTCGTTAATTAGATCTATATGATGCTGGGGTGTCTCCCTAGGTTGCCCATAGGGCCCTTAAAAAGGGCCTGACCGCTTCTGGTCGTGGCATGACAACCCAGGGGAGACTCGTGCAATTGTGTACATACACCGGTAAGTAAGGCGCCGAATTGTTGTCCCGAGGTTTTGTTGGTCTTGTCGTGTTGAATGCGTCCTCCTCTTCAGTGTCACCAAGTGCCCAAGTAGTCCACCAGCAGCAAGTATTTGGGATTGGGGTAGGGGAAGCCGGTATTCTTCTGTCCAGCTTCCCCTAGGTGCAGTGCAATTGTGTACTCGGAGCCAGTTTTTCTTTTGCCCGGCTCCGTATTAGAGTACGTGCTGGGCCATTATTGGGGGCGGGTGCATTGTTATCATTAGTCAATGCACCCTATGTACTGATGCGTTGTGCGTGCTGTCTGTTTGTAAAACTGTAGTTGGTGTTAAGGTTGTTCCTAATGTCCTAAGTCCCTATTCTAATGCAATCCAACGGCTATTCAAAGTCACCCATCCCCCCTATCCTTGGATTATAATGAAATACAAGGAGAGGGGGTAATTATACTAGCCTAGCTATCTATTTTGAATGGTGTTCCCTTATAGTGTAGGTATTGATTAAAAAGCCTAGTGCTTAGCATATCTTATTGGCAGCAAAAACAAATATCTATTAAGAAATAAGGTAGACAACTGACGGTAAGAAAATTTACGTAAGCAACTGTATACATGTCGTGACTAGAGGAATTACCCCGCTCCCACCTGAGATCCCCCTGACTACGGTTTCTCCACTTATCTGGTATGAAGATTACATGGCTAGTTAATATGTAATAAATTGGAGTTTTCTCTTTTCTTATCTGTATCTTCGCCAGGAACCCTAAATAACTCACCTTATTTTGCTGTAATAGAGCTTCTATTTGCTAGTACATGGTGCAAGTGCAGAAAGCAAAGTCATGAAGATTATTTCAAGTATTGCGGTGTCCAGTTAAGAGGATTAACCACAGCAAGAAATTCCTAGAAAAAAGAAGAATTAAAACATTTACCGTTATAAATACAAATTATAACTATTTATATTTTATATTTATACCATAATAGTAGGGTCGTTTGTCAGTTAGTCATAACTTGCTCTCCCTCACCTTTGATTCCTCGGGATGGAGTGCCTAATCGAAGGTCGAGTGCATAGGGTCGCTGCTCCATCCGAGGAACTTACAGGTGGGGGGTGTTGCAAAGTCATCCGTCGCTAATTGGTTGTTATGTTACCATTCCATCGTTGACACTCTCCCCCCACCCCCCACCCGGAGTGGAGTGCGTAATCGAGATCGAGTGCTTAGGGTCGCTGCTCCATCCAAGGGGTGTACAGGTGGGACGGAGTTGCTATAAAACCTATATTTGATTGAAGTCATACGTTGCTTGTTAACCATCCCGCCGTTGGTCCCCCGGGCTGGAGTGAATAATTGAGATCGAGTGCTTAGGGTCGCTGCTCCACCCAAGGCGTGTACAGGCGGGCGGTGTTAAGCAGTAGCTAATGGTTGTTATGTCTTGCGCTATGACGACTTTTCTAATTTAATTTAGGGTGTCAAGAGCCCACTGAGGGTGCCACCGTTCCCATTCCCACCCGCAGTCAACCGAGTTGGAGTGCATAGTATTGTAAGGTCGCTGCTCCGTGTCAGTTGAACGCTGGCGGGGCGAGATGTTGGTGGCGTCTAGAGTTTAGACTTGGTGGACTGGACGAAGTGGAATATGGCTTTAAAACTTTCTTGTTTATGATGTTTATCTGGGTTAAGTAGTGAGTTAGGGGTAATTATAATGGTAGGGTTGGCTTTAGTTAATGATTCTAGCATTATTTTTCTGTGATTGTAGTGCAGCGTGCAATCCAGAAGATAATGTTTCATATCTTCTGGAGTGCCGCACTCACAGTTAGTACTTTTATTGGTTATTTTGAAGGAAGAACTATTAAGTTGTATTGATTTCCCTATTCGAAGTTTAGTAATAGTTTTATCTATATGACAAGTTTGGTGTTTAGGTCTTAAAGAGTTAACTATTGGTTTAGTATTATAATGCCATGTATTAGGTGTTTGATCCCAGCTTTCTTGCCATTTGTTAATGTAGTGTTTCCTAGCTTTGGACATAAGTTCGCTGATGCCTAATGGAAGTGTTTTAATTCTGCTGGTGATTAAAAGTGCTGTTTTAGCTCCGTGGTCTGCTACTTCATTGCCAATTATTCCTACGTGAGATGGGACCCATTCAAAGACTACATTAAGTTTAAGTTGGTTTATTTCATTGAGTACACTATGGATAGCTGCTATTATGTCTGGTCTGGTCTGGTAGATTTATTGGTTTGAAGTGACTGTACAGAGCTGACACTATCAGAGAAGATGACGCGTTTAGTATATTTTTGAGTTTTAATCCAAATGAGAGCTTCATGTATGGCTGTCAGTTCTGCTGTGTATACTAATAAGTTCTCTGACAGCCTAGCATATTTAAGTAATTTTGAATATCTGGATAATTTTTCTTCTACAACTGCAAAGCTAACCCTACCGTTATCTGGATTTTAGAGCCATCTGTGTAAATATGGATGTGCTCGGGATAGGGTGGAAATGGAGTTACATCGGTAGCTTTTTTAATTAGATAAGGTGTGTAGCAATCTACTGGCTGATTGACATAGTATAGTGCCACTGGGGTGTTATCTATTCCTACTTCGATTTCTATTTTGCTAGCTTTGGTGGCGAAAGAATCAATGAGGTTACGATTAGTTTTAAATGCCTATCCTGGTTTAGCTATTATAGGTGTGAGTTCCTGAACTGAGTGGTCTAGTTTAAGAGAATGGATTTTGAGATGATAATTAAGATGTTGAAGGTTACGGCGATATTTCAGTGGCATAATATTAATTTCGATTTCTAAACTTTGTCCACTGGTGTTTGATGGAACTTTAGCTATTATTCTAAGAGACTGATTTTGAATGACATCTAATCTATGTAACAGCTTGGGGGCGGCGCAACTGTAGGCTTGGGCTCTATAATCTATTCTGGAGAGTATGCTTGCTTTGTAAACCATAAGCATTGCCTCTGTTTGGGCTCCCCAGCTTGTACTTGAGATGGCTCTTTATAAGTTTAGTTGTTTTTTTAAAAGAGTTTTTAACTATGTCATTGATATGATCACTGAATGTTAATTTTGAGTCAAAAGTTACTCCCAAGAATTTAAATTTTTTAACTCGTGGAATTATTTTGTCACCTGACTTTAGTTAGTGGTTATCTGGTTTATTGGTTTTATTAAAGAGCATACAGACAGTTTTAGTTTCTGAGAGTTTAATGCCCCAGTCCAGGGCCCATTTATTCAGTCTATTCATATCAGCCTGCATTTTGGTAAATAGAGCTGACTTTATATTGCCTGTCCGCCAGATGGCGCAGTCATCGGAGAATAATGCTGTATTTAGTGGAGAAGCCTTACCTACTTTTTCATTAGCGTTAAGTGCTTTAGTTATATCATTAATAAAAGTGTTAAATAAGGTTGGTGAGAGGACCGAACCTTGTGGTATACCATTTATTATTTCAGTTCTATCTGAGTAGTGACCATTAACTCTAACTGAGATTGATCTGTTATGGATGAAATTGTTAATAAAATTAAACATGTTACCTTTGATTCCGTTACGTTGGAGTTTATTTAAAAAACCTTGACGCCACATCATGTCGAAGGCCTTTTCAATGTCTATGAAGATTGCTAAAACTTTACAAGATTTTCTAAACGCGTCATTAATACTATTTTGTAATCTAACTATTTGATCTATGATGGAATGTTTAGTTCTAAATCCGTTTTGTACATTAGTTATTAAGTTATTTTAAAGTAAG
This sequence comes from Gigantopelta aegis, assembly GCF_016097555.1. Lineage (NCBI taxonomy): Eukaryota > Metazoa > Mollusca > Gastropoda > Neomphalida > Peltospiridae > Gigantopelta > Gigantopelta aegis. The sequence goes on from NC_054709.1 coordinate 18,570,468, forward strand.
AAGTTGTTGAGTCGTTTATTGATAATAGTTTCTAGAGTTTTACACATGTGGGACATGAGTGTTGTCGTTCTGTAACTGCCCAGGAGGGCATGGTCTTTTCCCGCTTTAGGAAGACTATGTTTCCACGCAGCGGGCATTTGACCCTCCCTCCAGATCCTGTTAAAGAGCGATAACACTACCTCTAGGGCTACGTCCGGCATGTGTTTAAGTAGTGTGTAACTTATTTTATCAGGCCCTGTGGCGGTACGTTTTTTTAGCTTTAAGAGCGGTTTTAAGTTCTGATGAGGTTATTGGTTGATTATATTCTAAGTTATCTGTGGCTGGATGCTTTGCTGTTTTAGTATCATTGGTTGGTAATGAGTTAGTTTTTTAAAAAGATTTTCAAAGAATTGTTTAGGAACATTTTCGTTACTACTGTTTTTACTGAAGGTTTTACTGAGAAAGTCGGCCTTTTGTTTATTAGTGGTTGCTGTTTTTGTTTTTGAAGGACTGTGGAACTGACGCGTTGTCCTTGGATAGCTTTTTCCACATTTCTCTAATGGATGTTCTATTGTTAATTTCTCCACAAAATTTATGCCAGCTGGCTTGTTTAGCATTAATAATGAGTTTACCTACTTCACTTTTAGCTATTTTATATTTAGTATGATAGTCTTGTTTACCTGGGGTTTTTTTTTTTTTAATTTACGCATCCTGTTCCTAAAGCCGCATTTAGTTTTAATGTCCACCAGCTAACTGGCTTATTTTTATTGAAAGGTTTAGTTTTAAGGATATTTTTTTCAGCTATTTCTATTATTTTATTTGTAAGTTTTGTAGTCAATATTTAGGTTATCTACTAACTTGATTTTATTACAGTCGCTGGTGAAGCCAGCCCAGTTGGCTGTAGTAAATTTAAATTTAGGTATAAATTTTTCTTCTTCTGAATAAGTATTGTTACATTTGTAGCTGGTTATGATGGGGAGGTGGTCGCTATTGAGAGCTCCCAGTACTTCCCATTGAGCGTTTGCACCTATGTTGCTAGAGGTGATAGTTAGATCGATGGCATAGGTGCCTAAATAATCATGGATAAAAGTAGTACTGCCATCGTTGAGACATACTAGGTTGTGCACATTGATGAATTCCTCTAGTATGTCTCCCTGTGTGTCGGAGTGCAGACCTCCCCACAGTGTGTTATGACAATTAAAATCTCCGACAAGAATTAGGTTATTGTTTGGATTTATTGTAATCGCTTAGTGTTAGTTGGTTATGGGCTGTTCCTGGCGGGCTATAAACATTAATGACGTCAATAGGCATTTTATCATTTTGTATAGTAAGTCCTAGGACTTCTAAGTTGGCATTTATAGATTCATATTTGATTTCGGCATGAGGTATGGTATTTTATTCCACCTCTAGTGCTATTATCTCTATTTTAATAATAACTAGTGTATCCTGGAATTTTAAAGACTTTCGGGTTTTTTAGTTTTATCTTTAGTGCCGATTCCTAGCCAAGTTTCTTGCTGGCAAATTATATCAGGCTTGATGTTGCTAGTGCTAATTGCAATGTAGTTGAATGAGTTCGGCACCATGCCCCATTAAATGGAGGCCTTTAGCGTTCCATTGGAGAAAGCTAAGGCCCTTATTTCCTATGTTTGACTTATTAGATGGGGCGTATGGAGACGTATCTCCCATGACGCAGTCCCGTAGTTAATGTTTATTTTAGGTTCTAATTTTGGTTTTATATTTTAATTTTGGTTAATTCCTAGGTTATTTTTGATTGAAGATATTTTTTTAACTTGATTTTCGATTATTGACTTAAGTTGGTCGACTTCTGACTGAGCAGTGGTTTTAAGTGTATCTGCATAAGTGCAGTTTAGTTTAACTATTGAGGTTGGTTGATTGTTTACTGGCCTGATTGTTGTTTTAGTTGGCTATTCACTTGATTTATTGAGTTTGCGGAGCGCTTTTTGATAGTGGAGACATCTGCTATCATGGGCCATATGGCGGCTTAAACAGTTGGGGCTTTTGTCCGCACGTGTGGCAAGTGTGTGGTGTGTGTGTGTGTGTGTGTGTGTGTGTGTGTGTGTGTGTGGTGTGTGGGGTGGGTGGGTTGTGATTACGACGCTATGTCCCCATTGTTGACAATGGTGGCATTTGCTTGGTCTGCGTTCTAAGGGGGTAAGCTGGTATTTGCGCCCTTGAACGACTAAATGCCTCTCATTGTTGGCATTGAGTTGAATATACCCATTTGACCAGGTGGTAGATTCCTTGATTACCAAGTGTAGGGTTTGTTTTTGTTTTTTTTGTTGTTTTTTTAATGAATTTATTGCACCCAGATCAGTTGACAGTGTCAAGGTTGGGGGGCCTTGAATCATTGCCGTACAGAAATACATGTATATATTCATACACATACACATACATATATGTACATTCATACATCGCATAATATGAAAGTTAATTTCAATATAGAGAATATATTAAATTAAAATTTATTAATCAATTACATTAATACATTAAATAATTATATTAAAATATACTCTTTTTTTCCATTATTGTTAAATAGATAACTAAATAAATAATTTTAAATTGCGATGTTTAAAATGTTGATGGTTTTACAATGCTTTTATACACTACTGAAACAACTTCTAGTTCAAATGTATTAATCAATTACATTAAATAATTATATTAACATATTTTTTCCTTTATTGTTAAATAGATAACTAAATAGATCATTTTAAATTGCGATGTTTAAAATGTTGATGGTTTTACAATGTTTTTATACACTACTGAAACAACTTCTAGTTACATACATTTGAATTTGTTTAAAAACAATACATAAATATGAATACAATAATGGTTTTGATCTGAGGGGGACAGGGGAGAGAGAATGGACAGGTGAAATGAATGGGGAAAAAAAGAGGAAAGATAAACAGAAACTAAAAAAGAGAGAAAGAAGCATGTATTATTTACTCGTATTGTAGATTAAGATTGGTTTTCTGGTTCTACTGACGTTTTCGTATATCCAAGCAAGCCCAGATTTTCCTTTAGGTTAACAAAATGTGCAGTTATGAGATTGAAGAAAGTAGTATCAATTAATTCTCCGATTTTCAAGCAGAAAGATTCAACCATTTCTCCCAATGTTCATTAAATTTGTCATACTAGCAATTTTTTTAAATAAATACATCTTTCTATTTGGAATTTAGTTTTCAGGATATTTTCAATGGCCTTTTTGTGCAAACTTTGTTTAAGTATTTTCATGTTGTAAATGTAATATTTTATATTGACAGTTATCCAGTTTACTACGTATCTTAGATCACCATCTGCCATTCCAAATATAACTACATTTTTGCTTAGTGGGATGCAAAGACCAGTTTTTTTCAAAAATCAATTTTTTAACTGCTTCCCAAAGGTTTCTTACTTCAAACCGGCCCCGGTGGCGTTGTGGCAGGCCATCGGTCTACAGGCTGGTAGGTACTGGGTTCGGATCCCAGTCGAGGCATGGAATTTTTAATCCAGGTACCGACTCCAAACCCTGAGTGAGTGCCCCGCAAGGCTCAATGGGTAGGTGTAAACCCCTTGCACCGACCAGTGATCCATAACTGGTTCAACAAAGGCCATGGTTTGTGCTATCCTGCCTGTGGGAAGCGCAAATAAAAGATCCCTTGCTGCCTGTCGTAAAAGAGTAGCCTATGTGGCGACAGCGGGTTTCCTCTAAAAAAATCTGTGTGGTCCTTAACCATATGTCTGACGCCATGTGTTAAGTGCGTCGTTAAATAAAACACTTCTTTCTTTCTTACTTCAGTGCAGTCGTAAAAAAGGTGTTGCAATGTCTCCGGTTCATTATTACAAAAAGAGCATTTGTTTGAATCAACATAATGTATCATATGAAGAAAAGTATTAGTAGCCAGAATTCTATGTAACAGTCTGTATTGAAACCACCTTAAAGTTGTATCTTTTAAACAACAGAAAGGTAGAACATACTATTTTTCCCACGTACAACAGTCGTATGTCAATCCTTTGTTTGCATATTTTACCTGTGATTTTGGAGTTTTTGTTTTGTTTTTTATTCAACATATTGTACAGATCTTTACATCCTGCATTTGTGTTCAGTAGAATTTTCATTTTGAAAGGTAAAATTGGAATTTTAACAGATGTGAATGTTTTGTTATTAATATTGTTTAATGAACGTAGGAAAGATTTTACAGCATTTGCTAATGATGCATAATTTAAAAAATTAGTTTTTATGTCATATTTTCTTCTAAACGTTTCAAATACCAAAATATTCCCTTCATTGTCGAGTATATCGTTTACGAAAATTATTCCTTTTTTTAATATATTCATTATATAGAAACGGTTTGTAACTTTTTAAGATGTTGGTATTATACCAAATATTCAGTTCTTGTATATGTTCTGTAGTTTTTAGACTTTGTTTTTCTTGTAATAATACCCAACTGAATAATACATCTTTCCAGAAACTGTTTTTGATCTTTTCTTTTTTAAATATAATGAAATAGTCCCCATATATAATTAGGTCCCTTGTACTTAAACCAGTAGTAGATTGAAATAAGTTGACTCATTTATTATTATTTAGAAAAAGTCTTCTTATCTATGATAATTTTAAGGATGTCATTACATGTTGTATATCTGGCATTTTTATACCCCCATATTTATAATCTTGAGTTAATAATTCTCGTTTTATTTTTTTCAGGTTTATTTTGCCAAATAAATTAGAAAAACATTTTATTTAAATTATTTATAATTGTTTTTGATGGATTTGGTAATGACATTAGTAGATACATAATTTTAGGTATTAATAAAGTTTTAACAATTGTAACTCTTCCTAAGACAGTCAGTTTCTAAATGACCACAGTTTTATCAAGTTCAGAATTTGTTTGATCTTAGAGCCAAAATTACATGCTATAATATCTTTTAAATTTATGGGAAAGTTAATACCGAGCAAAGTAAACTGGTTTTCACCCCATTCCAATTTCCAACGTGTATGGTGATAGACATCTTTACAATATTTTTTGCTACCTATCCAGATGGCTTTTGACTTAGAGTAATTTATTTTTAAACCGGAGATCTCAGAATAGTAATCAACTAATGTCATTGTATTGTACAGAGACTCAGGAGATCCATCAAGAGTGAAAGTAGTATCATCGGCATATTGGGAAATTAGATATTCTTCACCATTAATAGTAATGCTTTTGATATTTGTTTTATTCCTAACCAAAATTGCGAGAAATTCAGCACAAATTAGAAAAATATATGGCGACAGTGGGGTCACCTTGTCTGCAACCTCTTTCTAATTTGAACGTTTCTGATAAATAACCATTTTGTAATACACTGGACATTGAATTTTTGTTAAATGTTTAATCCAGCTCTTTATTGAACTTTTAAAATTAAACATATCTAATGCTTTTTCGATAAAGGACCAAGATACAGAATCAAAAGCTTTTTCGAAGTCCACAAGTATTAATAGACCAGGTATATTGTATGTTTCAGTGTATTGCATTATATCATATATCAATCGTATGTTTTCTCCAATATATCTTCCTTTAATAAAACCTGTTTGATCTTTATTTATTATTTTATCTAAGACTGTTTTAATTTTATTTGCAATGCAGCCAGAAGCCATTTTGTAGGTGCAGTTCAAAAATTGCTTAGGCTTATTTTGCTTGGGGATACAAGTGATTATACCTAGTTTTTGTACTTGGGACATTTCCTCAATAGTATAACTATAATTTATTGACCAAACTATAAAATGTCCTAAGTCTGTCCAAAAACATTTGAAAAACTCTGCTGTAAATCCGTCCGAGCTGGGACTTTTTTCGTTCTTCATATTTTTAAGAACATTTAAAACTTCAGAGTATGTTATTGTTCCTTCTAGAGCTTGTGCTTCTTCATTTGTTAACCTGTTAAAATTATAAACTGATAGCTCTTCCACTATATTAGTGTGTAGCAGAATATAGTTTTTGATAAAAAAAAAAAAAAAAACTCACTTAGTTTCGGTTAGAACATCTTTTTGGTCTGTTATTACTGTTCCATTACTTAATTCTAATCTTGATATTATGTTGCTATGGTAATTTCTAAACTCCATGTTACAAAAATATTTAGTTGGTTTTTCTCCGTCTTCGATCCGTTTTGCCCGTGATCGGATATAATGTCCTTTGAGTTTTTCTGTTCTTAGCTCTGTTAATTCATGTTTTCTTTCTTCTAATACTTTAAAATTAGTGTTATCGTTGTCTTCTAATTCTTTTATATCTTCACAAAGTTTAGTTTCTAACTCATTATTTTTCTTCTTTTTAAACGCCGAAAAGGATATTGTTTTCCCTCTTACTTCCATCAGCAGTGTTTCAAGAAAAAGTTTTTCGTCTTTTGGAATAGAGTTTAAGTTGTCTGCATTATAAATTAAAACAGCATATTGCGAAATTATATTATTTATTACATCCTTAATAATTGTTACATAATCTTTGTCCGTTAATAGTGAATTGTTAAATTTCCACAACCCTTTACCTTTTTGGATTGTATTTGGTTTCAAATACAATATTACACCAGAGTGGTCTGACCTGTAGCTATTGTCAGTTAAAACCTTTACAACATGTGGTATTAAATTATTTGAAATGAGAAAACAATCTAGTCTTGCCAATTTTAATGGTTTTGATTTTCTCCAAGTATATCTTCTTAGCATTGGATATAAATCCCTAAAAGGGTCTTTCAAATCAAATGCTTCTATATTTTCTAGGAGTTTTTCACGTGCTTTAGGATGATTACAATGTAAATAATGTTTCATATCAAGATCTTGATTAAGTACTAAACTGAAATCACCACATATTATATAATACTCATTATCAAATTCTTCTATATTTAGTAAAATCTTAGAAAAGAAGTCCGGGTTATCGTTATTTGGTCCATATATATTAATAAGTGTTATTCGCTCTTTGTTCACCGTTATATCCAGTACTATAAAGTTTCCTGAATTATCTGTTTTTATTTTATGTATTTTGTATTCGAATGTATTATTTAACATTATTGCAACTCCCCTAGCTTTACCAGTGAAAGAGTTAAACAGACATTTGTATCCCCATTGAGCTTTTATATAAGGTTCTAAATCCTGAGTAAAGTGTGTATCTTGTAAGCAGTAAATATCAAAGTGTTTGCATTTTAGGTAGTTCAAAACATCTTTTCGTTTCTTAGGATCTCCGAGTCCCTGACAGTTCAATATCATGATTTGTAAATATGCCATGTTACATTTTGGTTAATATGATTGTATATATATTTTAATGATGTTGTATCTAGCTTGCTTGAAAACGAAATTTTCAGAGGACAGAAATGAAATAAGTAACTTTTATACGCTCTTGCTTTTGAACAAGGCAGAGATTCAGCGAGAGAAAGATTTGTAAAAAAGGGAATCACAAATAAGAGAGAGGGAATGAAAAGTAAAGGACAAAGAAGTAAATTAAACATTAAAATAACCATGTAGGCCACTTAAAGAGTCTCCTAACCCTTTATCATATTGACCGCAAATAAAATTTTTTTAAAAAGAAGTGAACAGTCACCACATATCCATTAATAGATATAAGCAGATGCAAGACCGTTTTCAGTAGTAATACTATTAATAAAGATAATAATGGAGATGGTCCTAATACTATCGGATAAAAACAGTAATTTAAGTTATTGTACGGAACCATCTCCATATCCGACTTTCTCCATTTACATATATACATGTATCAATGTTCCCTTTTGAGGCTGATATTAATAGATTAGCAAAAAAAAAGACTTTTGTAAGAGAGCAACTTCTCATGTGTTGTCACCCAAGCTGTGACCACTGACCTTCTCCAAGTAGAGGTTGCCTTGTTTGAGTGTTTCCAAGGTGGTCGCTTCGGTTGGCATGGGATACGGTTTTGCCAGCCACTTGGTGTTCGGCGGGGGGTGGGGAGGATCTGTTGCCAGGTACTGTGTTTTGAACCGGGGCCTGTCTGGTGGGTTGAGGTATGATCTGTTTCCCGGTTCTGGGTGTGACTTCCTTATAGAAAGGTCCTGGCGACTTTGGTGTGTCCCTCCCAACTATCTTTGGCGCTCCAGTTGGTCCTAGTTTGGGTTTTATTTCTTTTTAGCAGGTTGGCTTGAGGCCTTATCTTTAATACAGTTGTTGGCTGTTGGTTCTGGGTTCCTGACCTTACGTTTGCTGCGTTTTTGTTATTGACTGGCCTAAATGGCGTGGTCACATTAGGGAGAAGTTGTTCCTCTGTGGAAACAGGGGGGGGGGGGGGTGTGTGTGTGTACCTGAGGAGTTTTACTTACCGACTATGTGACCAGACCGGCGTTGGATCGTGCTGTTTGGTGATGATGATAACTAGTTTAACGTGCCCACATACCACTATGGTTTCGAACACGCCCATCCCGAGTCCGACCTCCGATAAGATCGGTGGCCTGACTCGGGATGGGGGTGGGGGGGGGGGGGGACGGGCGGAGAGGGTGTAGTGTTGAAAATGGGCAGATTTTAAAAAATAGCAATTAGTAAAAAAGTTAATAGAATAAATAAAAAAAAAAAAAAAAAGTTACAAGCCAAAAATAAAAACGAATATACTGCTCGGTCGAATATTTATATAATTTGGAGCATTTTAAAAGGACAGTCCAAAAATAAATAAGAGGAAGAAGAGAGGATCGGACTATTTAATAATATTAAAAAAAAGAGTAATTTTGACATAACATTTTGAACGAAGGTCTAAATGTCTAAAGTCCGATCTATATGTCCACGTGAGTGGCCTCGTTGCGGAGGTTGGCCTTCGGCGAACTGATGAGCGGAGAACCGGCAAAGGTGGGGATGAAGTGCTTCCATCTCTGGTCGGCGAGGATGGTGATGACACTCCGGTAGTCGTTGCCGAAAAGAGCCTTGACGATCCTGTGGATGGTGTGGCTATCCATCTCTCTAACCAGGACCGATTGTCGGTAGACTCCTTCTCGGCGCTGAGTTAGTACCAACCCCGTCTTGCCGGCTGTAGACTTGATGTTGTGTAGCTCGTAAGTGCTTCCATTAGGCAGTTGTTGTAGCTTTGGTTCCACTAGTCAAAAGTAAAAAGTTACAAGCCGAAAATAAAACGAATTGACTTCTCGGTCGAATATTTATATAATTTGGAGCATTTTAGGACAGTCCAAAAATAAATAAGAGAAAGAAGAGAGGATCGGACTATTTAATAATATTATTTTTAAAAAGGAAGTAATTTCGACATAAAATTTTGAACGAAGGTCTAAATGTTTAAAGTCCGATCTATATGTCCACGTGAGTGGCCTAGTTAAGGCCGTTGGAGGTTGGCCTACAGCGAACCGATGAGCGGGGAACCGGCAAAGGCGGGGATGAAGTGCTTCCATTTCTGGTCGACGAGGATGGTTATGACACTCTCGTAGTCGTTGCCGAAAAGGGCCTTGACGATCCTGTGGATGGTGTGGCTATCCATCTCTCTAACCATGACCGCTTGTCGGTAAACTCCTTCTCGGCGCTGAGTTAGTACCAACCCCGTCTTGCCGGCTGTAGATTTGATGGTGTGTAGCTCGTAAACGCTTCCATCAGGCAGTTATTTTAGTTCTGGTTTCACTAGTCCGCCCATCAGTGATGCCGGATCCGAGGTGTCCCCCTGCACGAACTTCAGGAAGCCGGACCTCGTTAAGGCCGTTAGGGTGCACAGCTTGTAGGGACGATATGGGTTGCATCCCGTCAAGAAAACCCCAAGATTGACAGTCAATAGACGTTAGAGTGGGGCTGTCAATCTTCCAGTGCTGCTAGGACAGGCGCGGACATATAGAGACTAAACGCGAACAACTGTGGCGTTCTGCAGAATGTCCGTCATACGAGTCACGAAAAAAACAAGTCAACATAGTCAGACGGAGAAATGACGTGGAGGCAAGGAATCTCGCAAAAAAAAAGAATCCAACCTGGTGGTGCAGACTGTCGAAACGAGAAGCGTTCCAGCGTTCAATCAGTTCTAATGACCGCATACATCCCAGTAGAAAACTTCACTTCGCTGACAAAAACAACGAAGTGAAGGATCCCCAAGTCGAGCCGCGAAAGCACGTGCAGTGTGCACAAGCAAAACAAACACGTCTTACCGCGTCGAGCTCCAGACTGGGAATTAGCTTGGAAGCGGGTGCTGTTTGGTTAGTCGTGCTGACTAGCCTCCCTGTATGTTTGTCTGCCATTTGATGATTAGTTTTGTTTAATGGCGTTCTTGCTGTGTTGACAAAGGTTGGCTTAGTGCCCGGTGGCATGGAGACTACTAGTAAACTTACCGTTGATGGTTGCTCCGAGTGGGGGATCGGAGTTGATCTCAAAGAGGGTGTGAGGTTGTTTAGTGCCTCCTCCTCACCCTTGATGAAAGTATCGCCATTCGCGAGTCTTGTGTGGTATATAACGTCTGTGACATTATTTTGCGTTTTTTTCCTCCTGTATGTTGGCTATGGCTTGCTGCCAGTAGATATATTGGTACAGGGTGGGGTTAGATCCATTAAACAAAACTTGCCTAAGGCCTGATATCTTGTCAACTTTGGGCGAGGGGGCTGGTTTGTTAGATTTTTCTAACACGTTTCAGGGCTCTGTTTAAGTTAGTTTTTTTGGACAATGCCTGGAATTGGTTTTTAACTTCCACCTCTGGGTGTACGACTGTTTCTGCATCTATTTCCTCATCAGAGCTAATCTCAAAACTGCGATCGGGGGAACCTTTCCTTTTAGTCGAGCTTCTAGGGGAGTTAGGTGCCTCGACGTGAAATGATTTTAAAGCTAATTTAATGACGTGATCTATGGCCCTAAGTTTGGGGCAGGTGGGGACGAATTCATCGTCCGCGTCAATAGGTCGGTCATTGGTAGTACCCGCTCCAACTGCGGATGCCTCCACGACGGCTTCCCGTGGTGCGATAGTCGTGGTTGTGGTCAGACCCCTAGTGGGTGTTGGTGGTGGTGGTGGTGCGGGAGACCTAGGGGAGTTCGTCGCTACATTCATTTCTATCGCTATTTTTACCACATTCAAACTCTCGAGTTTTATTGGGCTAAGCCCTTGTTCCTGGCTAACTGGTGAACTCGATATAATGGCTTCCATTTTAACTGATTTCGATTGTATGAAACTAACTTGATTGTTTAGGATATAATGGAATGGATGTAGGTACGCTAACACAAAGCAGCTCTAGACAAAGAACATGTATTCAACAAACAACAGAAAACTACAAAGGGCTTTGTCTAGTCCGGTAAAAAGGATACAAGTAACAACAATGCAATGCTAACAAAGAAATAAATTTGCTTACCTTAGTCCAAAGTACAAGAACAGCTCCAGGTGACTATCCTATTCCGACCGGCCTCGGTGGCGACGTGGTTAGGCCATCGGTCTACAGGCTGGTAGGTACTGGGTTCGGATGTCAGTCTAGGCATGGGATTTTTAATCCAGATACCGACTCCAAACCCTAAGTGAGTGCTCCGCAAGGCTCAATGGGTAGGTGTAAACCACTTGCACCGACCAGTGATCCATAACTGGTTCAACAAAGGCCATGGTTTGTGCTATCCTGCCTGTGGGAAGCGCAAATAAAAGATCCCTTGCTGCTAATCGGAAGAGTAGCCCATGTTGTGGCGACAGCGGGTTTCCTCTCAAAATCTGTGTGGTCCTTAACCATGTGTCTGACGCCATATAACTGTAAATAAAATGTGTTGAGTGCGTCGTTAAATAAAACATTTCTTTCTTTTTTTTCTATCCTATTCCGAGTCCAGTTCGAGAGTGACTGGTTAAGAATGGAAATTGACATTGATTAATACTCATCATGTGCGTCCTCCGCCATCTTGGATGCGAGTAACTACAGTTGCCCGCATGCGGTTATCCCCTGTGAATCTGAGTGCACCAGTCTTAGTCGGGAGTGGGGAAAATTACAACACAACTGTTGAGTTGACCACTTCGTCGTGACAATTAACAGTCTGAACTTAGCATAAAATATGGTTAAACTGACACATTGTCAAGAGGAAAGGAATCCCTCTTCTGATACTCGTAGCGATTATGCAGTAAGGTCTTGGAGAGAAAACACACCACTTTTTCCCTATTAGTAGCAAGGTATATTCCATATGCACTTTCCCATAGGCATGACATATACACAATTGCTCGAGTCTCCCCTGGTTGTCATGCCACGATCAGAAGAGATCAGGCCCTTTCTAAGGGCCCTACGGGCAACCTAGGGGGACACCCCAGCAGCAACGAGGTCTTAATAACGAGCTACTCTCGGCCTACTAAATCAAAACCCATATGTACCTCCCTACCTTTCTTATTTTTGAACGACCATCTTCCTTCACTAAAATGCGCACCGTTCAACCTCCGCCTGCTACCAACCTCGATTGGACTGCTGGTGCTCCCTTGCACCTACCAGTGCAGGCGGTCCCTCGTTCACCTTCCATCCATTCCTATCCTGTGCCCAAGACAGGCGTGGGCTATAACAGCTTGCTCTGAATGTGCACGTTAACTCTTTTGCCATTGCCGTTGTCATAGACATGTGGCGGGACGTAGCCCGGTGGTAAAGAGCTCGCTTGATGCGCGGTCTGTTTGGGATCGATCCCCCGTCCGTGGGCCCGTTGGGCTATTTCCCGTTCCAGCCAGAGCACCACGATGATATATCAAAGGCCGTGGTATGTGCTATCCTACCTGTCGGATGGTGCATATAAACGAGTATTTGCTAGTAATGGAAAAATGTAGCGAGTTTCCTCTCAACTACTATATGTCAACATTACCAAATGTTTGACACCCGATAGCCGATGATTCATAAATCAGTGTGCTCTAGTGGTGTCGTTAAAAGCAAACTTTTTCCCATAGACATCGTTCCAGCCAGTACACCACGATTGGTATATCAAAGGTCGTGGTATATGCTATCCTGTCTGTGGGATGGTGCATATAAAAGATCCATTGCTACTACTGAAAACATTATGCAGCGGGTTTCCTCTCTAAGACCAAATATCAAAATTACCAAATGTTTGACATATAATAGCCGATGATTAATAAATCAATGTGCCGCAGTCGTGACTATTTTATGCAAATCAGTTATTTGATATGCATGTCATCTGTTGACTGTATTAACACAATCTAGGACATTGACTCGATAATCGACCTTGATAGGTATATAGGCTACCACCTGGCATCAGTCAACTCACCAAACAATGGCAGTTTTTCACTCAGATATATTACTTCCATGTTCTTGAGTGAGATGGGGGGGGGGGGGGGGGGGGGGGGGAGAGGTGATATTATTTTATATATTTTTTTAATATTTGTAAAATAACACCAACCCCCTATTTGCATGAAGTGACTGGGTCATAGGAACGAAACCCGTAGGCGGACAAACTTAGTTTTCCCCGATTCCCAACGGCCATGGTATGTACTGTCCTGTCTGTGGGGAAATGCATATAAAAGATGTTAGTGAACAAATATTCCTTTCCTTTATCGACAAGTATCGAAATAACTATTCTAGACACTAAATCATAGGCGTCGGAAGATGGCAGCAACTGGGAGGGGGGAGGGGGCACTTATCAAATGTGAGTTCATGTTTGAAATAAAAAAATAAAAAATCCAATGATATGTTATACGGTAGAGTGTGCTCAGGAATGTATATGTGCGTGTTGTTGTTATGGGGGTGGAGTGGTGTTGTGTTGTCTACTCTTCTGTTTGGGATATTTCTAGGGATAACACCAATCACAAACACTAAGTCACCGACATACTTTAAAATTACTTACTAGTTACTTGTTTGGTAGTCGCATCTCTCTGATTAGGGGCGGGTGTAGCCCAGTGGTACAGCGCTCGCTCGATGCGCGGTCGGTCTAGGATCGATTCCCGTCAGTGGGCCCATTGGGCTATTTCTCGCTCCAGCCAGTGCACCACGACTGGTATATCAAAGGCCGTGGTATGTGTTATCCTGTCTATGGGATGGTGCATATAAAAGATCCCTTGTTGCTAGTCGAAAAAGAGTAGCCCATGAAGTGGCGACAGTGGGTTTCCTCCCTCAATATGTGTGGTCCTTAACCATATGTCCGACGCCATATAACCGTAAATAAAATGTGTTGAGCGCGTCGTTAAATAAAACATTTCTTATTCCTATTCCTTTCTGATTAGGCAAAGCCTCAAAGTGAAGTAATTCTAGTTCATATTGTCGTGATTTAAAAACAGTTTTGTCACTTGTGTGTTATACATTTGTGCATTTGTCTGGCCATGAATAGTCAGAAGTTCCTGTTAGTTGGATCGATCTCGAGTGGTGCAATTTAAAGCAACAGTTCCAAAATATTGTCTCAAGCACGATGTCTGTATGACAAAAGTAGTAGCATATTCAATGTCATACCTCTGCACAAGGAGAGTCCAAAGGAAGTTTTGACAATCTCATGACTGCTCGGTGGTGTCGTGGTTAAGCCATCGAGTATAAGGCTGGTACGTACAGGGTCCACAGCCCGATACCGGCTCCCACCCAAAGCAAGTTTTAAAGGGACATTCCTGGGTTTGCTGCAATTTTTAAGATGTTATTCACTAACAGAGACTTTCTGACGATTGTAATTACATATCAAATATACATTTCTGCATAAAATATTAGTGGCGGTATATTAAACGTGTTTCTGGTCGTTTTAATATTTGTACTATTTTTTCGTACGCACGAAATTATTTGAAGACCAAAGCCAGTTTGGGCTTCTTACAAATATTAAGACGACCAGAAACACATCGAATATACAGAAACTGATATTCTAAGCAAGAAAATATATTTAATATGTAAGTTTAATCGTAGAACTATTTTATTAGTCGGAAACATCTTACAATGCAGCAAACTTGGGAATGTCCCTTTAACGACTCAATGGGTAGGTGTAAGACCACTACCCCCGCTTCTATCTGACTAACCACTAAAAACTAACTGACTGTCCTGGACAGACAGCCCAGATAGCTGAGATATGTGTCCAGGACAGCGAGCTTGAACCTTAATTGGATATAGGCACGAAAATAAGTTGAAATGAAATGAAATAAGGAATCAGATTATACTGCCCAGTACTAATCCCTCTGGGACGTTAGAAGTCGTACAAGATTAGGTCTCACTACACAAATACCATCTGCCATTAGAACTAGCCGTAACCTTTACAAAAGAGGCCGAGATTTAATATCACGCGACTAAGTCATTGTTACTGTTTAGAAGGGGAAACAATGAGTCCTACTATAATCAAATCTGGTCGTACTAAAACAATGTCCTAATAATATGATGAATTATAAGCTATATACTTCTTAACTTTCCAGAAAATTGGTCAGTGTAGAAAAATATCCATTCAAATCCTTACTTTTATCGCTTTTCAACTGGCGATGGGGGGAAGCATATTGTGCCCCCCAGTTTCAGAGAATTGCCTGCCCCGCCCCCCCCCCCCCCTCCGTTTCCGACGCCTATGCAAATAGCTTACGGTTCCACACCACCATTAGTTATTCCATGCAGGTCAATACAAATTTCTTTTTTATATCAGAATGTATTATGTGAAAAATGCAACACTATCGAGAGGGTCAAGTACTGTGTAAAACTATCAACATAGGTCGACCACGAAATGTTTCAGTCAGCCACCCTCATGTCAGAGTACCGCCCTGTGTTGCTGTTATACAAGTGGCACTATATATACCCCTTAAACAGCTATTATCAGTGAGTACTACATATAGCAAGTAACTTCAAACCAAACTTCAAACCAATGGGTCATTTAAATACTACAAAGGTCCGCCTACTTGTAATCATCAAAGTAAGATTTCAAAAAGCATATCAGAATTTTGTAGTTTTTTATTTTATTTTATGAGGAACTATTTCCTAAAACCGGACTATATTAAGCTGCTACAGCAAGTAACGACGCAATGACTAAAAGCTAGGGGAGGCCTACAACGACGGTCATCAATAGACTAGATTCCAATACGAGCTACTCTCGGAAAACTAAGTTCAAAGTAACATGTACCCTTCCAAAATGCACCAAAATTCCTGCAAGAAATGTGCAATACTTTCCTTTTTGACTTAATCCTACGGAACATTCAAAATTTATTAGCAGCAAAATTGCCCCCGGCCTCTACCGATCTTGCCAGCGCGGGCGGTCCCCTCTCCCATCCACCCCAACCCTTTTCCTGTCCTGGACAGGCGTGCGCTACAACAGCTTCTTCTGAATGGTGGTGTGTTGACTTAAAATACCGTGTAAAAATGTCGATAAACATACACTATATAAATAATACTAATACTAATAACCAAGATTCGATATTGTAATATAATTTGTAAACATGTCGGTTCACCCACAAAAGCAAGACTACCACATTAAAAAGTCGGTGACGCCACGTATATTAATATTGATCACAAGAGAAATACGGTACGTGCTAGACCAGAGGCGCGTTCAGGAGTGTGAGCGATCGCCGACGTTCACTAAAATAGCTTTTAAAGCTACTGACATTGTAAGATGAATGTGCCATGATGGAAGTATTAGAAGTCGATGATAACAGTTAGATCGTTCGAGAGAGAGGGACAGAGGGGGAATGGGAGTGAGAGACAGACAGAGAGAGAGAGAGAGAGAGAGAGAGAGAGAGAGAGAGAGAGAGAGAGAGAGAGAGAGAGAGAGAGAGAGAGGGGGAGAGAGGGGGAGAGAGGGGGAGAGAGGGGGGAGAGAGGGGGGAGAAGGGAGAGAGATATAGAGAGATAGAGATAAGGGGGGGGGGGGGGTAGAGATAATATCCTGAGTTTGTAGCCATTTTAAAAGGGTTTTCGGCAAATAAAATTGTTATAATTATTAAAGTTACAATTTATTTGCTTAGATCATGAATATCTTTATAATTAATTATTTATTGTAATGTTTTATATATTATATATGTCAACATCGATTTTAATCTAAAATAATGTTGTATGTGGCAAAGTCCATCGTTACTGGTGTTAAAGTTTGAGAGGGGTGAATGTCATGGAGTAACGTTGTAAAGAATACAGTTTGTACCACCATTTCCTTCCTCCGTGTACATTTAACATGTTTCTCTGTCAAATTCTACAAAAAATATAGGGTTTAAAATTATTTGTACTAATTACTAGTCCTACCAATTTGTGTTACGGGTTTTACGCGGGTCAAAGCTTTTTTTTATTACAAGAATAACCTTTACGTCTGTTATGTCTCTCGACAGTTTCCATCAAACTTGGAACGATTAACGACACCCCAACACGAAAAATACGTCGGCTATTGGATGTCAAACTAAGGTAAACGTATCAGTGAAGTGATATTCGTATGATTTCCCGTAAAATTTTCAAAAACTAGATGTCCTGCATTCTACAAGTATAATTCATCTTTGCCTTAAGATTTACCACCAATAATATTTTTGACTCGGAATTCCTCACCTCCCCCGCCCCCTGCTACGCCGTGCCTGTTATTGAGAGTAAATTACAATACTAATAATCTCAGGACATTTTCTTTTGGTATTTTAGTATTGTATATTTATTCGAACTTAATATTGCATTTTTATAATTTTACCATATTAAAATTTTTTTTTACTAATTTTCTATATTATATATATCTAGGGAAAGTGGCATCTCCACCTTCATTTTATTTCTTTTTTTTTTACTTTCGTGCTTATATCCAATCACGGTTCAAGTACGCTGTCCTGGACATATAATTCAGCTATCTGGGTTGTCTGTCCATGATAGTGGGTTAGTTGTTAGTGGGAGAGAAGTCTGTGTAGTTGTTAGTTGTTAGTGAGAGAGAAATATTTGTAGTTGTTAGTTGTTAGTGAGAGAGAAGTCTGTGTAGTTATTAGTGAGAGAGACGTCTGTGTAGTTATTAGTGAGAGAGACGTCTGTGTAGTTATTAGTGAGAGAGAAGTCTGTGTAGTTATTAGTGAGAGAGAAGTCTGTGTAGTTATTAGTGAGAGAGACGTCTGTGTAGTTATTAGTGAGAGAGACGTCTGTGTAGTTATTAGTGAGAGAGAAGTCTGTGTAGTTATTAGTGAGAGAGAAGTCTGTGTAGTTATTAGTGAGAGAGACGTCTGTGTAGTTGTTAGTGAGAGAGAAGTCTGTTTAGTTATTAGTGAGAGAGACGTCTGTTTAGTTATTAGTGAGAGAGACGTCTGTTTAGTGTAGTCATTAGTGAGAGAGAAGTCTGTGTAGTGGTTAGTGAGAGAGACGTCTATGTAGTTATTAGTGAGAAAGAAGTCTATGTAGTGGTTTGTGAGAGAGAAGTCTATGTAGTGGTTAGTGAGAGAGAAGTCTGTGTAGTTATTAGTGAGAGAGAAGTCTGTTTAGTTATTAGTGAGAGAGACGTCTGTTT
>NC_054709.1:18588932-18698932 GCF_016097555.1 Gigantopelta aegis
GTCTGTGTAGTTATTAGTGAGAGAGACGTCTGTGTAGTTATTAGTGAGAGAGACGTCTGTGTAGTTATTAGTGAGAGAGAAGTCTGTGTAGTTGTTAGTGAGAGAGACGTCTGTGTAGTTATTAGTGAGAGACGTCTGTGTAGTTATTAGTGAGAGAGACGTCTGTGTAGTTATTAGTGAGAGAGACGTCTGTGTAGTTATTAGTGAGAGAGACGTCTGTGTAGTTATTAGTGAGAGAGACGTCTGTGTAGTTATTAGTGAGAGAGACGTCTGTGTAGTTATTAGTGAGAGAGACGTCTGTGTAGTTATTAGTGAGAGAGAAGTCTGTGTAGTGGTTAGTGAGAGAGAAGTCTGTGTAGTTTTTAGTGAGAGAGACGTCTGTGTAGTTATTAGTGAGAGAGACGTCTGTGTAGTTATTAGTGAGAGAGAAGTCTGTGTAGTTATTAGTGAGAGAGACGTCTGTGTAGTTATTAGTGAGAGAGAAGTCTGTGTAGTTATTAGTGAGAGAGAAGTCTGTGTAGTTGTTAGTGAGAGAGAAGTCTGTGTAGTTGTTAGTGAGAGAGAAGTCTGTGTAGTTATTAGTGAGAGAGACGTCTGTGTAGTTATTAGTGAGAGAGACGTCTGTGTAGTTATTAGTGAGAGAGACGTCTGTGTAGTTATTAGTGAGAGAGAAGTCTGTGTAGTTGTTAGTGAGAGAGACGTCTGTGTAGTTATTAGTGAGAGACGTCTGTGTAGTTATTAGTGAGAGAGACGTCTGTGTAGTTATTAGTGAGAGACGTCTGTGTAGTTATTAGTGAGAGAGACGTCTGTGTAGTTATTAGTGAGAGAGACGTCTGTGTAGTTATTAGTGAGAGAGAAGTCTGTGTAGTTGTTAGTGAGAGAGAAGTCTGTGTAGAGTCCTTACACCTACCCAATGAGTCGTTGAACTCGCTCTTGGTCAGAGCCGATATAGAGGGAC
This sequence comes from Gigantopelta aegis, assembly GCF_016097555.1. NCBI lineage: Eukaryota > Metazoa > Mollusca > Gastropoda > Neomphalida > Peltospiridae > Gigantopelta > Gigantopelta aegis. The sequence goes on from NC_054709.1 coordinate 18,589,891, forward strand.
GAACCCAGTACCTACCAGGCTGGTTCCCTCCCCTCTCAGACGTCTACCACATTCGCCAGTTTTATACCTTGTTTTGCAGTGGCCTTGGATTGGGTATGGATAACAGCATCTTTCCAACTGTCAGTAACCGACAAACTGAAGATAATAAGAGACAGCCCGAAGACCCCAAAAGGTAAATTGTTGTAAGGGCGGATTCACGAGCTTGTGAAGGGGGAGGGGTGGGGGCTGAACATGTGTTCACTGGAATTCTAGTATATAGACGTCGCCATTTAACGGGAGGTATCAGTTTAGCGGCTTCTGACTCCCTTGAGACTAGTTAAAGGAGAGTATTTCTTAGCGTTTTAGCATGTAATTGTTTCAATATCGTAAAAAATAAGCCGAGGCAGTTCTGTTCTTTGTTGTTTGCTTGTTATAATTTTATTTGTTGCTTTCTTGACTGACTACTTATCTTTTCTTTCATTTTTTTTTGCTATGAATTTTTTTTTATAACTAATTAATAAACCTTCTTTTTTTTTCTTTTTGCTGCTGAATGTTTTTTTATAACTAATTAAGAAAGTATTGTTTAAAAAAAAACATTCGTGACTAATTAATAAAATATTATTTATATGTTCAATACTGTTTTTATGTCATTAAGCTGTAAAGTTTAACGCAATAAAAGAACTTGAACTGTAACTTTTAATTCTTCATGCAGGATTATTACCCAAGCCCACGCCACAAAGCCCGCGGTATTTGCTGGTGATGGCGTACTTCCGCGGCGGTTCTACATTTACTGCTGAAATGTTTCAACACCACCACGGAGTGTTCTACATTTACGAGCCACTTCGTTACATTAATGAAACTTCCACAGTGACATATTTAAATGGAACGACAAGGTAGTGTGAAAAAAATAACTCATAAAAAACAATTTAAAAGGCGTGTGCGTGTGTGTAATATATATATATATATATATATATATATATATATATGCATGTGTATATAATATACATACATACATACATACATACATACATACATATATACATACATACAACGGCACGGGACAATATGTGAGGCCAGAAAGGATTTAATTATCCCCGGCGCCAGTGCGTTAATATCTATGTATGTAACAGTCAACCTCGACATACATACAATATATAGATATTCACACATAACTACATACTAGCCAGTGCCAGGTCTGTCCACAGTTTCATGCACGTAAGCGGGATCGACCGCGTAACTTGTAGACCCCAAGCATATAGTTGAGTTAAAGAGCATCCTTTTTATGGATGCCTCAATAGCTCAAAAGGTATCGTGGCAAGTCTGCAAAGTTGCGGCCGATTCGGTGTCATAGGTTCGAGTCCCAGCAACGCCACGGGACAATTTGTGAGGTTAAAAAGGATTTAATTATCCCAGGGCTGCGCCAGTGCGTTAATATCTATGTATGTAACAGTCAACCTCGACATACATACAATATATAGATATACATATATCAATACATATATACATACAATATATAAATCAATACATATATACATTCATGAACGTAAGCGTGATCGACCGCGTACCTCGTCGGCCCCATGCATATGGTTGAGTTAAAGAGGATCCTTTTTATAGATACCTCAATAGCTCAGAACGTATCGTGGCAAGTCTGCATAGGTTCGAGTCCCAGCAACGGCATGGGACAATGTGTGAGGCCAGAAAGGATTTAATTATCCCCTCCGCCAGTGCGTTAATACCAATGTATGCAATAGTCAACCTCGACATACATACAATATAGAGATATTCATACATCAATACATACTAACCAGTCAAAGCTGACCTACACTGGAATATGATGCAGCACATTATCCTACATGGAATAACCATGGTGGTCGCTTTAACTCTCTCGGGTAGAGCGAAATCCTTAAAATGTGGACTCTGCCTCCAGACTGTATAGATGGATAGATAGCATTAGCGGATACAATGGGGGTCACACGGGTCCTGTGACATCCCCCGCCCCCTCCCCACCCTCTCGTTTAAGAGCCCCTTTTTCATGTTTTTTGTTTTGGTAAAACAATTTAATCCCCAATATTAAACACTAAATTGACCTGGGAATGTTACAGCATCTTTATTTCAAACATTTCCGTGGAACACCCCCCCCCCCCAAAAAAAAAAAAAAACCCACCAAAAAACAACAACAAAACAACAACAACACAACAACAACCCTCGCTTTATATCTCACTCCTTTTGTGAGCTCAGCTCAGTAGCCTTCGACAAAATCAAATTTGCTTTTATAAAAAAAATTGCGATTTGTGACCCCCCCCCCCCCCTTTACAAAATCCTGGATAGATAGATAGACAGACAGACAGACAGACAGACAGACAGAGAGGCAGACAGACATATACATTTGTTATATAACATTTAGTGAAAATCTTAAAATATCAGTGAAATAAAAGTGTTTTCAGTCACTCAGTGACGATAACACATTTTAGAGTGAAAATTTCACTATTTCACTCTAAAATGTGTTTTCATCACTGTAGAAAATGTTATCTTCACTGTAAGAAAGCCGGAACTATTTTGCTGCTGGGTTTTTAAATATAAAGGTAAATTGCCAAACGTTATATAGTAAATAAAAAATTTCAAATATGATTTATATATCATCTTGTGAAGTTTGCAACCAGATCACACTCGTCGCACAAGCGCGACTCGTGAGATTTGATTGCAAACTTCACTCGATGAATGAATGAATGAATGAATGAATGAATGGATGTTTAACGACACCCCAACACGAAAAATACATCGGCTATTGGGTGTCAAACTATGGTAAATGCAAAAACAATGTGATGATCAACATCAATATAAAAATTCAAGATTTAAATAAAAACAATGTAAAGAACTGTGCAAAAATACAAATATCACAGCTAGATACGGACTTTTACTAAAAATTTCAATTTGTGCTGTATTGGCCATTCTCAAAGAGAATGTTACACCCCTGCACCACGGTGAGGTTACAGCACGCGCAGGGGTCACACGATGAGATATAAATCATATTTGACAAAAAAAAACCCCATGAAATATCCTCTATGTAGATAGATAGATAGATAGATAGATAGATAGATAGATAGATAGATAGATAGATAGATACATACATACATATACATATATATATATATATATATATATATATATATATATATATATATATATATATATATCTATACACACACACAATACAATATTCCTCCTGGTGTGGCGGGTATAGTGCTCTACCCCTTGGGGTGCCAGTGTAAATATATATACCGTTACACCTTTTATATAAAAATATATATACCGTAAAAGGTGTAAATATAAATATAAACGTAAATATAAATATATATACCGTTACACCTTTTATATATAAATACATATACCGTAAAAGGTGTAACGGTATATATATATATATATGGGTGGCCGCTGGCCGCGTTAGACAGGTGACCGCTAAATACAGGTGACCGCTAAATACAGGTGGCCGCTAGGACAGGTTTGACTGTATGTGTATATATATATATATATATATATATATATATACATATATATAGTCAAACCTGTCTTAAGCGGTCATACAAGCGAGTAGATAAAAGTGGCCGCTTAAGACAGGTGACCGCTGATTACAGGTCGCGACATATGTTGTTATGTCTTGTTTTAGCGTCATTACTGCTAATCAGTGGATGTGTGCTTCACAGTTTACCAGAAATAAGCTTTTGACATGTCGCCTCCTTCAGGAAAAACTGCAACTGGAATGTATTAAATTAACCGTTCTCAAGTTTGTTTTCTCTTTCCATTTAATTATTTAATTTCTAGTTCATGCGGTGTATTGACATAGTAAATGAATCTACAAATGTCAAGCGTAGCCTGCTCGGAGGCAATTAGATGCTTTCCATGGTCATACTTTCTTAATTGATACACAGTATAGATGTCGGGACTGAATGGGTAGGTATTCCTGAAGGCGTGAAGATCGGTTATTTGCTGCGCCTGATCGCTGTTGTTAAATATCCCTTTTATATAATAGTAAACATTTACTGTGGCCGCTTAATACAGGTATTTTAGCGATTTGGGTGGCCGCTAGCCGCGTTAGACAGGTGACCGCTAAATACAGGTGGCCGCTAGGACAGGTTTGACTGTATGTATGTATGTATATATATATATATATATATATATATATATATATATATATATATATATATATATATATATATATATATATATCGTTAAAAAGTGTATGTTTATCTCTACATGACAGGCTTGTTTCGTGAGAGAGTTGAATTGCTCTCACTCATCAGATGTAGATTTAATTACACCGTCAACGGAAAGCTGATGACGTAATGGACTCTGTGGCGTCGAGGTTACATCACTATGCAGGTCTATAGGTGATGTGTGGTATGAGCACAGAAGGTATTTGCGTCTGTGTCGACATGCTGATACGAGTTCATTCTTGGAGTTTAGTGTGCTGGTTTCAGGTTTATACATTATGAACAGTTTTTCCTTCAGGCAGAGGTTACATCTTTTGCTCGCTGGAGAGTATGATTTTGCTTTGGATAAAATTTTCTACTTAATGGTGTATGGGGTGAATCTATCCTTCAGTGTCCAAATGTACTGACTTAGCGCTGTTGCGTTCTTCTGTGTTGCGTTTTGAAAACTGCTCGTGTGCGCGGTATATCTCGTCTTAAATGTGTTCTCGGTCAAACCAACGTATGTTTCTTGCTTGTTGTCATCGAGTGTATTAACGGTAGCTTGATATATTACTCCTTTCTGCAAGCATTTACCCTCAAGTGGACATTCAGCTCTTCGTCTACAGTTGCATTCTCTGGGGGGAACGGCGTCTTTGTCTCTGTGTTGTTGAAGTAGAGTTTTGTTATGCGCTGAAATTATTTTCCCAACATTAGGCATGCAGCTATAGCTAATTTTAACGGTGTTTCGATTTATAATTTTGTGGAGAGGGTTGCTTTTGGGAAAGCACTCATCGAGTAATCTGAGGAACTGGTGACCTACGTTGGTTTTCACGTTGGAGCTATATGGTGGGTTGTGCCAGGTGATGTTTCTATTGCGGTTGTTTCTGCGTCTGTTGTTTTCTGCTGTTGGGGTGTATTTGAGGTTATAGTTATATCCGCTCTTGAGTAAGGCTTCCTTATATGGGCGTTTCGCTTCTTCAAAGATGCACTCATTCGAAGATATATCAGAAAGCCTTTTATTTATTGTTTTTTGGTATACTGCGGATGATATTTGGAGGGTGGTTGCTCTTGTTGTGGATGTATAAAGGTGTGTTGTTTGGTTTCATATAGGGTTTGACTGAGCTCTTTTCAAGATCTAGAGTTACGTCTAAGTAATCTACAGATTTTTTGTTGGCGACTATGGTGATCTTGAGTTTATGGTTTGCAAATATTCTGCAAATATCTTTTTTGATTATCTCTATGGTTCTCGGTGACTCATTGAATGCAGCTAGGCCATCGTCGCGATATAGTCCTATATTGTTGCCGTATTTGGCTTGTAGTTCTGAAAGAAGAAAGAGCCCGACTATTTCGCAAATTTCTGCTCCATCATAACTACCCATAGTTACATCAAACCGTGATTGTTTGCCTCTTTTGCACCACGCCTTGCTGTTGTTAAATAGCAGTGAATTTCTTGCTTGTAATATTATTTCCATCTCATCGCTAGAAATATCGTCGAATTTGGATGCGAACTGTAGGGCTTGTTTCACGAGATTTTCTGTTATGGACGGATAAAAATCACATATGTCGAAACATATGAAAGAATAGTTGGATTTATTGGATATTGCTTTAAACCACTTAATCACGTCTGACGTGTTCCTCCACTGGTTTATTCTGGTTGTGTTCAGAATCTTTCTGTTGATTCTCTCTAAGATTTTTTTGCTTATTATGCCAATTTCCGGTTTAGATGGGTTTATTAGTCTACAGGTGGGTTTATTGGAGAAGTTTGGTTTGTGGTCTTTTAACGTAATAAATGCTTCACTTTTTGCTGTTGTATCTATACGGTCTGCTAGATTTAGTTTTTCTGCAATGTGTTTGTTTTTAGTGGTTATCTCTTGTTCTGAGTTCCGTGGCGCTGTTTTATATGCTTTGGTTGTGTTGCTATCTAGTAGTATCTATATATATATATATATATATATATATATAGTTCAAAAGATATAGACTCACACACACACAGACAAACATAGAGATTGACAAGCAGACATAAGAAAGAAAGAAAAATAAATAGAAAAGAGAAAAAGTCAAAAACAGAAAGCAAAAGAGAAACCGAACAACACGAGTATTAACATTTTACTTTTTAATCTTTCAGGTCGTTTAACACAACAGAAACATTGCTATCTGAATCGCTGAACATAATACACTCTTGTTTTGCGTGCAATTTTGAAGAAGTTCCAGTGGAGTTTCTAACCAACACAAAGTTTTTGTCGCGAACCAAGTCAATAGAATCATATTTAAAATGCATAGGCACAAGCACAAGCCTCCTGAAGGTGAGCTTATGCCTCATGTACCTGGTCGACGTGTGTGAGAGATCGTCTCTGCGAGTTATAAAGACAATCCGAATGCCCGTAAACTTATTCAAAGCAGTTCTGGACAAAACTAGAAACTTGCAACTCGTCCACTTAATAAGGGATCCGCGAGGGATTCAGTTCTCCAGAATCCATGTTAAACGAAAGAAAAATGTCAGAGGCACATTAAGAGCGACATCTTCCGAGCTGTGTCGATATATGAAAGCGGATCTTGAAGACAGCGATATACTTAGGAAACTGTTCCCAAACAGAGTTAAGGTTGTAAGATACGAAACTGTGGCTAAGGATCCCGTAAACGAAGCTAGACAGTTATACGAATATGCGGGCATTACGCCGTCCTTCGAGGATTTGGCCCATATTTACTGCGAAGCATTTTCTGAAAAAGACTTAAGAGAAGATTACGAAACGACAAGGAGAAATGCTTCGTTAGTTGCATATGAATGGTACAATCATGTACGTCGTAGCGATGTACGGATAGTAGATAACTTATGTCGTCACTTTTACCAAAAAGCTGGCTATCTATCAATAGATAGCGAAAAACACATATATCATGGTTTATTTTATGACGAAAATTACATTCCTTAAACAGTTTACATCCATTAGAAAAACAACACAAAACAACAAAGAAACAAAACAACAAAAACAAAACGAAAATTGCCAAAAACAAAACAAACAAATAACACAAGATGTCAACAGTGGCGGATCCAGAAAATCCAATGGGGGGGGGGGGGGGCAGTGACATAAGGCGGGAATGCCAAGTGAACTTCGGGGGAGATTTGGACAGGGATCATAAAAGAATGAAAGTTAATATATACTAAAATTATAACTGTCGCAAAATTTAGGGGAGCCTGGACCCCTGCGGCCCCCACCCCCCCCCCCCCCCCCGATCCGCCTCTGGTTTACATTCATTAAAAAAAAAAAAAAAAAAACAACAACAAAGAAAAGAAATAAAAAAAAAAACAACATAAAAACGAAAATTGACAAAAACAAAACAATCAAATAACACAAAATATGTCAACAGTGGCGGATCCAGAAAATCCATTTGGGGGGGGGGGGGGAGCAATGACATAAGGCGGAATGCCAAGGGAACTTTGGGGAAGATTTGCAGAGGGATCGTAAAAGAATAAAAATTAATATATACTAAAATTATAACTGTCGCAAAATTTAGGGGGGCCCGGGCCACTCCCCTCTTCCCCCCCCCCCCTCCGATCCGCCTCTAGTCAACAACAAAGAACAACAGCACCAACAAAAAAACAAAAAAACCACTTGTTTCAAAAGTCGGACATTAACTCAATCGGCAAGTTGGTATCCGTATACAGAGCAATACCAAATGAATACGAGTAGACGTGTAAACAAGGATACTTTGTTTTGTTTAACGACACCACTAGTGCACATTGATTTACTGATCACCGGAAAGCCGTGTGAAATGCCCAACTAAATTTATGAAAAATGGGGTTTCGAGATAAATTAACGCCCTTGTCAACGCCGGGTGACGCTATTGGAAATAAGGGACCTACACAAAACCCGAAACCAGTCTAGCATAGCAGTAAATCGTTTACGTACACAAATCAAAACAATATAGAGTGTTCAATTTACATGACCTGCGAAACGAACTGGAAATAACAAGAGACTGATTTACTGGCCCCGCGTGGGCAAATAAAACTAATTAAAAGCAATATTTTTAAAAACAATTTTTGTATTTTATATTGCACCGTGTGCACTGGGCTTTAGCGTTAGTTTTTACCTTCAAATATAATTATATTAATTTCTACATTGTACATGTTATACATGAAGTGTATTTACACCATATGCTTATAGACTAAATGTAACGTATTTTCATCATACCCTTATGCTTTACATGTAACGTATTTTCATCATACCCTTATGCTTTACATGTAACGTATTTACATAATAGTCTGCATGAATGGCATTGACACCATACTCATATAGTCTACACGTAACGTATTTACATAATACCCTTGTAGTCTAGATGAAACGTATTTACATAGTCTGCGTGACATGTATTTGCATCATTATGTTTTATATGTTTCGAGTATTTACATAACGGATAAATATAATTTTGAACATGATAAATAAAATAAAATATATATTCCACAATATTTGAGAAAATATCCATAATGTTCAAAACCATTGGTTTATGCTCAAGTATTTAAACATTTCGAGTTAGTCTATTTCAACTAAGGAACATTATGCTATACAACAAGTGTTTGATTACATTTATAGACGATTACATTTTAGATGTTCAATCAAATAAAACTATTAGTTCATCTAGTTTATGATTGGTAATCTATTTATATTTTTGGAATAAATTATGTGTTTCATGGAAGATGTCGAAAGTAAAAATGAGTTGGGGCAGTGTAGTGCCCTGAATTGTAATACAAATTGCCCTGAATTGTAATACATGCCTTGAATTGTAAACAAAATTGCCCTGAATTGTAATACCTGCCCTGAATTGTAATACATTACCTGAATTGTAATACCTGCCTTGAATTGTAATAAATTACTTGAATTGTAATAAATTACCTGAATTGTAATACCTGCTTTGAATTGTAATAAATTACCTGAATTGTAATACCTGCCTTGAATTGTAATAAATTACCTGAATTGTAATACCTGCCCTGAATTGTAATAAATTACCTGAATTGTAATACCTACCTGAATTCTAATACCTGCCTTGAATTGTAATAAATTACCTGAATTGTAATACCTGCCATGAATTGTAATAAATTACCTGAATTGTAATACCTGCCTTGAATTGTAATAAAAATTGTCCTGAATTGTAATACTGACTTGAATTGTAATACCTACCTGAATTCTAATACCTGCCTTGAATTGTAATAAATTACCTGAATTGTAATACCTGCCATGAATTGTAATAAATTACCTGAATTGTAATACCTGCCTTGAATTGTAATAAAAATTGTCCTGAATTGTAATACTGACTTGAATTGTATTAAAAACTACCCTGAATTGTAATAAACTAGCTACCTTGAATTATAATAACGAATTGCCCTGATTTGTAATAACCAGAGCTGCCTTGAATTGTAATAAGATACCGACTTGAATTGTAATAACACAAAAATGGAAAGGAACGTATGCTTAACAACACCGCACCGCAGTTCTTCAATTTGAGGCTGTTGAGTTTATTATATTTAAGACGATCATTACTGCCATATAGGCTTCTCCTTTCGACTATCAGCAAATAGGTTCGTGGACCCACTGGGCTGTTTATTATTCCAGTCAGTGGTCCACAACTGGCATGGTATGTATTATCCTGATGGTGCATATAAAGGATTCCTTGCTGTTAATCGCTAAGAGTAGAACAAGGAGTGGAGGCAGCATGCGTTCTATCTTAGTATCTTTGTTGCCCTTAACCATGTCGGGGGCGGGATCAAGCTCAGTCGATAGAGCGCTCGTCTGAGATGATCAGATCCAGCAAGGCATCTTTTATATGCACCATCTGTTATATACACATATCCACAAACAAACCACCACACACCACGGTCTTTGATAGACCAGTCATGGAGCACTGGTTAAAACAGGGAAACCCCAATATCAGGAGGTTTGATTCTACGACTAAAACTCTCCAGGCGAGTTCTCTACCCATTGAGTCAGATCCGGACTAGTTTCCGTTAACCGGCCTCTGTTGCGTCGTTGTTAAGCCATCGGGCACAAGGCTGGTAGGTACTGGGTTCGCAGCCCGGTACATGCTCCCACCCAGAGCGAGTTTTAACGACTTAATGGATAAGTGTAAGACCACTACACCCTCTTCTCTCTCACTAACCACTAACAAAAAAACTAACAACTAACCCTCTTTCCTGGTTAGAAAGCCCAGATAGCTGAGGTGTGTGTCCAGGACAGTGTGCTTGAACCTTAATTGGATATAAGCACGAAAAAAAAAAAGGTTTCGGCTTGGAAGACTGGATTTACGACTGGATTTACAGTGCACGTCAACTGTTCCCTACAACAGTTATAACCAGGCTAGGGATTGTTGAAGCTATCTTAGGGCTACAATATCATAATTCTTTAAATAATGCTTTAAATAATCCCAGGAGCATTATACAGGGCTCGAACTTATTATTATTATTATTTTAAAAAACAAACAAAAAACATTGCTATAGGTGAAACGGGCTATCGACAGCAATTTTGAGCCTGGCTACGCCAGAGTTTTTTCAAAGTGACTTTTTGCAGCAAATCAACATAACTGAAAGATAATTTTGCTATATGTATACATTTTTCAAAAGCACAAATGTTAAATGCTAGCAGATATATGCCAGGTATATACAATTTGCCATCGTTGAGGAGCTTTATCGACGGCAGACATTTTAATCAATGGCAAAAAAGTGCCGTCGGTGATACTCCCGATCAACGGCAATTTATATACCGACGACGGCAATTGTCGTCGATGCCGTCGTTAAGTTCGAGCCTGTATATATGCCGGAAATTGTACCCGGAGGTGGGATGGATGGGTGTGTCTAGACTGTTGAGAGCGAGGTTTCTAGAGGGTCGTGTCAAGCTCCCCTAGAAAATATATTTAAAAAGAAATAAAATTCACTTGAGTAGAGGAGTTCAACATCCGACCCCCCCCCCCCCCCCCCACACACACACACACTCCCATTCCCCCTACACACGCATTCGCCTTTACGTATCAGAACCCACTTGTAACTCTTGAACAGATTTGCTGAAATATTTCTTTACCAATTTTTACTTAGCGTGTTGAAGATAATGCTAACACTTTTAATCAAATTCAGATCACAAATACTCTCTTTAGTTAGCAGGGATCGGGGCGTAGCCATTTGGTAAAACGCTCGCTTGATGCGAGGTCGGTTTGGGGTCGATTCTCGTTGGTGGGTCCATTTAAGCTATTTCTCGTTCCAGCCAGTGCACCACGACTGGTATATCAAAGGCCATGGTATGTACTATCCTGATTGTGGGATGGTGCATATAAAAGATCCCTTGCTACTCATGGAAAAATGAAGCGGGTTTCTTCTCTAAGACTATATGTCAAAATTACCCAAATTTATGTTTGACATCCAATAGCCGATGATTAATCAATCAATGTGCTCTAGTGGCGTCGTTAAACAAAACACAAGCCTAAATATATTTAAGCCTACCTAATCATCTCTAGTTTTTTGTTGTTTTCTTTAACGACGGCGTTAGAGCACATTGATTTATTAATCATCGGCTACTGGATGTCAAACATTTGGTCATTTTGACATATAGTTAAAGAGAGGAAACCGCTACATTTTTCCATGAGTAGCAAGGGATCTTATATATGCACCATCCCACAGATATGATAGCACATGCCTTTGATATACCAGTCGTGGTGCACTGGCTGGAATGACAAATAGCCCAATAAGCCCACCGTGGAGGATCGATCCTAGACCGACCGCGTATCGGGCAATCACTTTGTCACAGAGCAATGTCCCAACCCTTACTTTAAAGGAGGTATTAAAATTTATTTTTTTACTTTTATTTGTTTTATTGATATTATGAATATATATGTATAAAATATGGATTGTATTCAAAATTAGCAACAGTTAAAAATTTGTTTTATCGATACCATTAGAACACGCCCATTGCGCTATTTCTCGCTCCAGCCAGTGCACCACGACTGGTACATCAAATGCCGTGGTATGTGCTATCCTATCTATGGGATGGTGCATATAAAAGATCCCTTGCTGCTAATCGAAAAGAGTAGCCCATGAAGTGGCGACAGCAGGTTTCCGCTCTCAATATCTGTGTAGTCCTTGATCACATGTCTGACGCCATATAACCGTAAATAAAATGTGTTGAGTGCGTCGTTAAATAAATAACTTCTTTCTTTCTTTCCATTAGAACACATTGATTTATTAATCACCAACTATTGAATTTAAAACATTTGGTAAGTTGATTATAGTCTTAAAGAAGACACCAGCTACATTTGTTTGGGACGGAAAAACAAATCACAGAATGGGTCCATTGAGGTGGTTTGAGCCTATGACGCAAGCACCCCAGGCGACCGCTTTATCGACTGACCTAAATTCCACCCCCTACCTATGAAAAATGTCGATGATAAAAGATGTCCTACCAGTACCTGTCTTTTAAAGATGGTTTTGAATTTTCGGCTCTCATTTCTACTATGGACTCAAACATCAATGTTGGTTGGTTGTTTTGTTTGTTGTTGTTGTTTGGTTGGGTTTTGGGGGTTGTTTTTTTTGTGCTTTTGGGTTTTTGTTTTGTTTTTTGTTGGGTTTTTTTTTTGTTAGGGTTTTTATTTTTAGGTGTTTTTTTTGTTAGGGTTTTTTTTTTTAGGGGGGGGGGGGGGGGGTGGGTAATTTTATTTAATGACGTATTCAACACATTTTAATTACGGTTATATTGTGACCACACAGGTGGAACGCGCTGCCGCCAATCTTAGCAGCAAGTAATCTTAAATATGAGTACCATCCCATAGACATGACACTAATTGTGGAGAACTGGCTGGAACGAGAAATAACCAATGGATCGAAGGGGATCGATCCTGGACCGACCGCGCAAAAGGTGAGCGCTTAGCGATTGAGCTATACCAGGCACGGCGGAACAGGAGGCCCCTACCCCCACCCTCAGAATAATTCTGAATCAAAAAGTATTATTGGTAGTAGGCCTAAATCTTAAGGCTGAGATGAATTTTACTTGTAGAATGCAGGAAATTGTATTTCAGGACATCTAGTTTTCAAAATTGTATGGGGTAACATACCCTCGAACGACTCTAGAAACTTTGCTTTGCGCCCTCGAGCAGATTGTTTGATTATGGGTGGAGGGCTACAGCCCCCAGCTCCCTCCCACTGCTCCGCCGTGCTTGACCAATTTCTATTGCATTCCAGCAATTCGCTCTAGAAAGAAAAGAATGTTTTATTTAACGACGCACGTACTCAACACATTTTATATGACGTCGGACGTATGGTCAAGGATCACAGAGATACGTAAAGAGGAAACTACACATTTTTACATGGATTACAGCTGATTTTAAGGGTAGAAACTTGAATGATGTAAATACATGGTAAAAAGGTCTCAGGTTAGCTAATTTTGCTCGAATATCTCTATCATTTTGGCCCAAATTTGAGATTTTGTTCGTACGCTTATGGCAGCAAGAAATCTTTTATATGCAGCCTCCTACCCACAGGATATATAGTACACACCGCGGCCTTTAACCAGTTATGAAGCACTGGCTAGAACGAGAAAAAGCCCAATGGGCCCACCGACGGGGATCGATCTTTAACCGACCGCGCATCAGACGAACACTTTACGACTGGATTACGTCCCGTCCTGGGTGCGAGAGTTCCACTTTGATTATAAAGGATAACTTGAATTGAAACGATAGAAAACTTAAATTGTTTGGTGATTATGATTGCATTTGCATTAAACATTATACAATTTAATAAAATGGATCTGAAATAAAATTACGATAAAATATTGGATATTTATAATGTGTGTAGCCAACCGTATTGTGTCATGAAGTCTTGTTGCAGACATTGGAACTGGCGGTAGAGCACACAGGCGCGGATTCCGGCGGGGGCCCTAGGAGCCCGTCCCCTATTTTTGGTGAAGCAATATATATTACAGAATACATAAAAATGCAAAGTTATCCCGTCCACCTGTCAAGGACCTTTAAATTCTATTTTCAAAAACTACAACGGGTTTTGGGCCCCCTCTATTAAAAACAAATCCTGGATCCGCGCCTGGCATATAAACTAAATAATAAAAATGAAATATTATATTTAGTTCATAATCTTTTTTTAAAAGCTTGTAGAGAAGTGTTATATATAAGGCCAGGTTATGGTCTGAGAAAGAAATATAAAGAAATGACATCCCTGTACATTGTTGGCTATTGGGTGTCAAATATTAAATTATATCTGGTATTTGTGAAATGTGGTTAGGCCAACTATCAGTGTAATACCAATAACACCTTCAAATACTTGAAACGTATAGTTTAAAATGAATAATTTTGCAATTCAGATGCCATTTATATTTTAGACCATGTAATTTTTTTAATTTCCATAACTTATCTAAATTCGATAATCACTGCAGATGTGATTGGTAGTTATGTGTGATTTTTATTCTTTTTTATCATCATCATCATCATTATGATTATTATTATGATGATGATTATTATTATTATTATTATTATTATTATTATTATTAAAAAAACATTTATGCAGCTGTTTTGTAACAGAAGTTGAAACCAATACAGGATAGAGTAAATAAATAATAAATAAAATAAAATAAAATAAAATAAAATCAATAATAATATTAATAACACAACTGCGATTTTTTTTGTGTTTTTTTAAAGGAGTATGCTACTAAAAACATTCTTTAAAACTCGTTAATGATATGGAATACCCTATTTTTATATATACAAAATTTGCATCACGTAGCGAATAGCTGAACTACCTGGATGTGTTAATACTCTGCATGGTTTTATTTAAAAAAAAAAAAAAAAATGTCGGAAAGGAGAAATTTTCTAACGTAGTCTTCAACTCACGAAACCCTGAGTGAGTGCCCAGCAAGGCTCAATGGGTAGGTGTAAACCACTTGCACCGACCAGTGATCCATAACTGGTTCAACAAAGGCCATGGTTTGTGATATCCTGCCTGTGGGAAGCGCAAATAAAAGATCCCTTGCTGCTAATCAGAAAGAGTAGCCCAAATAGTGGCGACAGCGGGTTTCCTCTCAAAATCTGTGTGGTCCTTAACCATATGTCTGACGCCATATAACCGTAAATAAAATGTGTTGAGTGCGTCGTTAAATAAAACATTTCTTTCTTTTCAACTCACGGGTGTGGAAATTAAAATGAGAAGAAGACAGTTTCCGTTTCCGGTTTTCCTGCGAGTTCTTGAAGATAAAATAGGAACTTATTCAGGTTTTATTTGATTTTAATCGCCATAAATAATAACAACACCAATGCTATCGTTTAACGAATCATCCTAACTGTCACTGCAGTCGTGCGGTTACTGCTTTACATTAGCATTTATAGGTGCATTCTGAACGTTGCAAATGTATTCTGGCGTCATGTTTTCGTTACGATTAAAATTAAAGCAAAACATTAAAATATAATAAAATCAATACTTCGTACATATTTCTTTTTAATAATATTTCACCTTTTTGAAGTCACATTAGTTTATTGTGCAAAAAACAGTGTTACTCTTCCGCGAACATCAAGTTTTCTGCCAGAAAACACCAAATGAGGTAGACTAAAGTAACTTTTCGCACCCTTCAATTGTCCCTTGTTTTGGCTTTGTATACAATAAATATAGCACTTGAAATCCATATTTTGTAAAAGGTAAAAAAAAAATAATCACAAGATTTTGTTAGATACATTCACTCAGGGACACTGTCTGGAAAGAGAAATAGCTCAATTGGCCCACTGACGGGGATTGGTCCCAGACTGACTGCGCATGCGGCATGGTGTGAGCTCTTTACTACTGGCCTATATGTATGTCATGCCCCATCTTTTTTAATATGGCTAGTATTAGATGTAAAAATCTTCATGTTTGTACTTGTAGATCTATGTAAATATAGGTGTAATTTGCTAATTATTGTAAAAGAATATTCTGTTCGCTGTAAACATTTCTTCACAACGTTTGTACATATATTTTCTCATATCGTTTTTCAAATATGTTTTGCAGGATGACTATTGCCGGAAACTATCGATCGAGATGCTTCTTTGATGTTGACATTGGAGGACAATCTGGTAAATGTTCAGTGAAATGCAGGGCTAACTCTGGATATGTGTACAGAAAACTTTTGCCAAGTTATCTATTAAACTTGAAAAATTGCAGAAACCCACCATTACTATGCAATAAAATATCAATCATTACATGAAATTACTTTGCCAGATTGAAATAAAATCCACCGATTGTGTTTAAAATTCTTAGTTGGCAAATTTGGCAAGTGGCAGAGCTTGTAGTGAAGCCATTATTACTTCATTTAATGTACCTGATATTCATATTTACAAAATAAACTTAACTGCAACATTTGACCCCAAAAAATCATTAGCCGTCAGGTATGGCAATGGTAGTTATTTACTAGCCATGGGAGTGGGGCAACCGTAATCTAGAAGCTCTGTGTAAGTTGTATCTCATCTTACAAGTTTAACATTTTGTTAAATTAAATGTAAAAGACAGCTTGATTTATTGTGAAATCCTTTATTTTTGTGAGCTTAAATTTTCATGGTTTTGTTTTATTTTCGTTAGGTTCTTAAATTTGTGGATCAAAAAGATAGTATACAGGGCTCGAACTTAACGGCGGCACCAACGGCAATTGCCGTCGTTGAGATATAAATTTCCATAGGTAGAGAGCATCACCGATGGCACTTATGTACCGTCGGTAAAGCTCCTCAACAATGGCGAAATGTATACACCTGGTGTACATTATCTGCCAATATTTAACATTTGCACATTTAAAAGATGTCTACAAATAACAAGATAGGCTTTCAATTAGGTTTATTTTCTGCAAATGTCACTTTAAAAAAATTTGTCATAAGCAGGCTCAAAATTGCCGTCGGTGGACTGTTTCACCCTTTGCAGTTCTTTTTAAAAATTGCCGTGGGAGACCAATTCTTACGTTCGAGCCCTGGTATATCATTAGTTGTATAATATGTATGCTTTTGTTATATTTTTGTTGTGGTCTTAATTTCGTTTACTGTGCTATTATATGATTACATGAACATGAGACCACCACAAACTAAAGTGATTTCAAAACAATCGGTTTCTATTATATTTCTACTGTCCAAAGTTGGCATCTAATCTCTGTGATGAATTTGGCGTAACGTAGTTACATGTAGCTCCAGGTGTTATGTTATGTTTAACAGGGCTTCTAGATTATGGTAGCCCCACTCCCATGGCTGGTAATATTCAGTGTTGGGCTAGTAAATTTACTATTGCCATGCCAGACAGAACTTCTAGATTATGGTAGCCCCACTCCCATGTCTAGTGATATTCTGTGTTGAGCTAGTAAATAACTAATATTGCTATGCCAGACAGGACTTCTAGATTCTGGTAGCCCCACTCTATTGGCTAGTGATATTCAGTGTTGGACTAGTAAATAACTACTATTGCCATCCAGACCGGGCTTTTAGATTCTGGTACAGTGGTAGCCCCACTCCCATGGCTAGTGATATTCAGTGTTGCGCTAGTAAGGAACTACCATTGCCATGCCAGACAGGATTTCTAGATTCTGGTAGCCCCACTCCCATGGCTAGTGATATTCAATGTTGGGCTAGTAAATAACTAATATTGCCATGCCCGGGGGCTAGTGAAAATGTTTTTGTCAAATGTTGCAGTTGAATACCCTGCCCCCACCCCAACCCCAACCCCCCAGTGTTAGTGTTTTTAAACTGTATCTCCCTCTTTAGGTGATATATCTGATTATTACTATTATTTAGTAAAATTGTATTAACCGTAAGTACAGTTGGGCTAATAAACATTTTTAATCACTAATTCCATGGCTATTAAAATTCCAGAAGCCCTGGTTTGTAAAACATATTTTTGTTATATGTATACACATCAATCTAATTAAAATTAGCTCCACTATTACATATGGATCTAACAGCAGCCTGTTGGACCTCATGTCCAGTTGACCTTTCATTTGACCCATCAAAACCTTACTTGCAAAATCATGCCAGTGATTTGAAAAGAATTTGAAAACATTCAGGATTATGCCGTATACGAAATGATTTGGGTGAATTACTAAGTATGCCTGAAACTAATTTCAATGTAAAATTTTATGTAAAATTTGTTTCAAGACGAAAACCCCCAAACCGTGATGGTATAGCCATAAAATCTGTTTATACTAGTATACAATCCAGAATTTATTACTGCACTTTTCCCCCTGTTTATTCAATGTTGAAATAGACCATCAAGTTCACCTATTGCATAAATTGTCTTGCCCGATATCTGTAGAATTTGTATGCTCTCGAATAACGCTATAAAGAGCGATGTGTAATTGGTCGATATTTAAATTGTTATTTATAGATGAAATGTCAACTGGACATGGGAGTCCATGCAATGCTGTTAGATCTACTGGTAGACCAGTAGAGATAATTTTAATCAGATTGTATACACATGGTGTTATTTTATATTTAAAAAGTGGTTTTGTTTAGTGTATAAACATTTAACTGTTTTTCTTTCTATTTTTTTTAGCTGGACGAATAGTGTTTGAGCTTTTCTCTGATGTGTGCCCTAAAACATGCGAGAACTTTAGGGCTCTTTGCACAGGTAATGTCAGATGGTGTGCAACCTACATGTACATGCATGCAATTTGAAATATTGATTAGTGCATTCAGGTTGCCAATTTAGCATGATTCCGTTCTTCCACTGAGATTATGGGATGAAACCATGTAACGATTCTGCCGAAACATCCTAAATTCAATGCCTCACATAAATCAGCATTGTTTGTCTAGAGATTAAAGGGACACACCCTAGTTACGGTTAGTTGTTAACCATTACAGCGTTGTTTTTCGCTATTAAACTCATTTTTTCACAAAGAAAATTGCACTTTACTTACATTTTATTATTTAGAATACACATTTCCATTCACCTGAAGTGCTTTTTGGTAATCCTGGTGTTTGTAAAACCACGAAATGCATTTTTTGTATTTCTTAAAATTCCGTGCGCACTCAAGAAAAAACCGTTAAGCAAGCGAGGTCCAATCTATTTTTAGAGGGAATCTTCCTGTGTAAACGTCACAGATGTTGATATACCACGTGACCGTTATCATTTTGGTTCGGTTTGTTTTATCGTGCACGGTTCGCGCAATCAACATCCGGTTTGCTTGTTGTTCATTTGTGAGATAGTTCTTCACAGTTCGTGAACATTTTCAGTAACAATAAAGTTCAGACAAGTAAGTGTCTCAATACAAAACGTTACAAACCCTTAAAACCAATAATTTTGCTAAGTCTTACGATATTTGGAGAGGGGATACAACCAGGACAGAACAGTTGGAACATGTCCAGGAGAGGTGAAAGGAATGCACCCCAAGTCTGTGAAATTTGTCGTGACGTAGGCATTGTTGTGCTTCGAGCGACATCTACCGGTGATATCAGAATACTAACTTTCAAAATTATTTCAAGCAATTGGGACATGGGGATTCCCATGGTATTTATCGATATAAAATCTGCTTTTTTACTCCATTTGATAAAAACGTGATCTAAGTGTGTTACAGGTTTGTAGATTAACCAAATTATAATTTATTTTTGCTGCATGGAACTAGGGCGTGCGGCTTTAAAAGGAAATTCCCCATTTAAAAGTTCAATTTATCACACGGCTTGAAATTGTCTTTATCATTATAGTAAGATTGAATAGGTATGTAATAAAAAAAATTGTATGCACCACCGTATTAGTTACTAGTTGATGTCATCTCGACAAGTGGCGTCATATTCCCTGGTCTTAGCTCTATGCATTCGCATGTCTTTGGGGGGGGTGGGGGGGGGAAGAGACATAGCCCAGTGGTAAAGCACTCGCTTGATGCACAGTCAGTTTGGGATCAATCCCTGTCGGTGGGCCCATTGGGATATTTCTCATATCATGACGGGTATATCAAAGGCTGTATTATGTGCTATCCTGTCTATGGGATGATGCATATAAAAGATCCCTTGCTAGTAATCAAAAAGAGTAGTGCATAAAGTGGCGACAGCGAGTTTCCTCCCTCAATATCTGTTTGATTCTTAACCATATGTCCGATGCCATATAACCGTAAGTAAATGTGTTGAGTGCGTCGTTAAATAAACCATTTCCTTCCTTCCTTTGCTTGTCTCGCTGAGTTGTGCTGGAAGTAACTGTCAGGTTGTTAATAAATAAAATATAATTTACCACACTCATTTTCACTAGATATAATTTTTACGAAACTCATGAATTTCACGTGGTATGTGACCTCACTTTCGTTCGATCAGATACTTAGATGGGAAGTTCACTCATTTTGTAAAAATGGTATCTGGCGAAATTGAGTGTAGTATTCTATTTATACACTCTGATGTTGTCTGACTATATGTTTATGTGTTCACTCATTTCGTAAAAAGGGGGTGGGACGTAGACCCATGATAAAGTGCTCATTCGATGCTTGGCCAATCTAGGATCGATCCACACACAACTGGTATATCAAAGGCCATGGTGTGTACTATCCTGTCTATGGGATGGTGCATATAAAAGATCCCTTGCTGCTAATTAAAAAGAGTACATAAAGTGGCGACAGTGGGTTTTTTCTCTCAATATCTGTGTGGTCCTTAACCATATGTTTGACGTCGTATAACCATAAATAAAATGTTTTGAGTGTGTTGTTAAATAAAACATTTTCTTCCATCTTCGTTTCGTGAAAATGATATCTAGTGAAATTGAGTGTAGTATTCTCTGTGTATACACACCCTGACGTTGTTTGACTATATATGTTTGTGTTACAGGAGAAAAGGGGAATGGAGTGTCGGGGAAAGCCCTCCACTACCGAGGATCACCCTTCCACCGAGTTGTGAAGGACTTCATGGTGCAGGGAGGTGACTTCACAAAAGGTAATCATACTTTTTGCAAGAGGGTAATTGCATACTCCAAAATATAGTACAGGATATAGCCCAGTGGTAAAGCACACACTTGATGAACAGTCGGTCCAGGATCATTCCCATTGAGATATTTCTCGTTTCAGCTAGTGCACCACGACTGGTATATCTAAGGTCGTGGTATGTGCTATGTTGTCTAATTTTTATACAAAATGGCCACACCATTTAGTCTTTGGCTAATAAAATATTTCTTAAATTGACCATATTTTTTTAATTTTCAAGGAAATACTATATTATATATATCTGAAAATTGGCTAAACCAAATTTCATTCCATTGTGAGCTCTGCCTTTTGAAATTACTATGAAACCCTAGGAAATAACAGTTATGGTTTTTCAAGATTAAAATTATTTACAGGTTTGATTCTTATCATAAAATTGGTTTAAAAGGTTTCGAGTGACACTCGGGTGTATACATTTTGTATACAGTCTTGTGTAAATATGTCAAAATGATACACTGTCGACTTAGGTACCTGTGTAACAACTTAAAATTTAAGATTTCTATTATGGTGTTTTAGCATTGGCATGTGTAGCGTTTAAGCTGGACACCAAAAATTAATAGTTTTGGCAAATTTGATCTGAACATAAATTATATAGCTAAATTCAAGTAATATTTATTTTTCTAATGAGCTTTTTGGCAAATTGGTAATAACTTTAAATCACATTTGGCGATTTGGTGAATGACAACTTAAACCCTACATGTGGTAGAGCTTGCTGGTTTCATGTTGGGCTCAAAATTACATTTGTAGCTGTGACAGAAAGGTCCTTATGGAACTTCAATTTACACTCCAATTTTGTGAATTGTTCAAAATAAAGGCCATATGACGATAACACAGGCTGTCTGGTTTAAATGTAAATATATATTTGATTTATCTCATAAAATGCAGAATAAAACTTGACTGTAAAGTTAAATGGTATCTAGGATCACATCTTCATGTAGCTGAGAAAGTCCTACAACTTGTTAAAGGGACATTCCTGAGTTTGCTGCATCGTAACATGTTTCCGACTAATAACACATTTCTACGATTAAACTTGCATATTAAATATATTTTCTTGTTCAGAATATCAGTGTCTGTATATTCAATGTGTTTCTGGTCGTTTTAATATTTGTAAGAAGCCCAAACTGGATTTCGTATGTACGAAAAAAATGTTTTTAGGAAATAAAATGAATTTTAACCTAGCACAAATATTAGTATGTTCAGAAACACGTTTATTATACAGCCACTAATATTTTATGCAGAATAATATATTTGATATGTAATTACAGTTGTTAAAAAGTCTCTGTTAGTCGATAACATCTTAAAAATTGCAGCAAACTCAGGAATGTCCCTTTAAGTAATTTTATCTAAACTGCTACTGCTGTTTATGTCATCCAGATTTGATTTCAATATTCTGTCTTGCAGGTGATGGAACGGGTGGTGAATCAATATATGGAGGGGGTTTTCCTGGTAAGTAAAGTTAAATTACTTCGATGCCTTACTTTCTGTGACCTATGTAATTTGCGTGAACATGAAGGCTAATTTGCAAAGTTAAATTTTGATACCAAAATATATTGTTATTTTGCTTTAGATTTGTCTTGTATCAAGGTTGGTGTGCCTTATACTGGTTGTAAACATAACATTGAACAATATATCTTTTCAACTTGGCAAGATGATTAGAGTGGTGTCCTACGGACAGTGCAGGATCGATGAAATATGTACATGTAGTCTTGTGTCATGCTCGCATCAGTTATACAAACTTAATACATTCATTTATTCTGAAGAAGGAGCCTCCACCTCAGTGTGAGCACTGTCTGTGTACTCGGTGGTTCCCCACATGGAATGTCTTATCTTACAGCTTTTATTGTATGGTGTTGTACGTACGTACATATATCCATCTGTTAACTTTTTTCTTGTCCGGACCATACCTTACATACAGATACCTACAGGATCATCAAACCTCACATGTAGCAACATGGGATGGCGGTGTGTTGCATACAATTACTAGGTCACTTTTCATGATCTACTGCACATAACAATAAATCCTTGTCCAGACCATATCTTGAATACAAATGCATACAGGACCATCAAACCTCACACGTAGGAACAACTTGGGATAGTGGTGTGTTGCATACTATTACTAGATCTCTGTGATGCAAATAAATCAAATAATTTGTCTATATTCTAAACATCATAATATGGTTTTCCATCATAGTTCTGGTGTACGTATCATGTACCTCACCAGTACTCTTGTTTTGTGCTGTGTTGTTGTTAACAGGGCACAATATTTCATGCGAACCGCCATTCTGTTCACGTGTCGGTTATGCAAAATTAAATTTACACGAACCGCAAATCGGTTACGTCGTGACCTGTAGACGTTTAAAAATTAAAACCTGCAGACTAAACGATTACCTGAAGTTTATTCATGCAGACATACTACTAGTATTCCGACCAATGTTTTAGACTGATTTTAAATACTTGATGTGCGGCAAACCAGTAGACAATGGTATATTGCAACAGTTGTAACTTGCGACCGACGGCTCAGAATAGAGACGAGCCAAAAGTTTTCAAGAAACGTGCCTGGACTGCTAAGGTGCCTAAATTATCTGCTGCTATTTTATCTCTAAAGGAATATATGTAGTCATAATATTGGATTCCCTATAATTTTACAAAGGTTGAAAACGGTTTTAACGTTATCAAAAATCCAAAAATGTCGCAAAATCTGAAAAATACTAACTTCGCATAATAAGCTTTAAATAACAAACATTTGGAACGTCACTGTAGTATAGAAGTACCAGCGATAAAGCGAAAGTAGTATCGCCACCACAAAATATCAGTGTCAAATTGTGGTCCATTTTATAAGATTTATTTTTATTAATCTAATCATGCACCAATGAGTAGCCTGTTTTATAGTTCAGAGGAACTGGACATTTGTTGTTTGGGTTTTTGGTGGGGGTTTTTTTAATCTGCTGTATACTAAATTTTACATATCAGTGACAAATGGTAGCCTTTATTTGTTATTTATAAAAGAAAATTATTAGTCTAATCATGCACCAGGGAATGGGCATTTTTCCTCCAAATGTATCTATTTTGTTTCAGTACTGGGCTGATATTTAATCCTTTTACAATAGTGTTAACTTCCGCAAGCTGCTAGGTTCTAGAATACGGTGGCTTGATGCCCGAGGACAGTGGTTTTTAGATTCGGACAACTAAAAATTACTTTTTGCGATCTTGATGGCAAGTGGTGAATAATAATAATAATAATAATAATAATAAATCTACAACGCTACGATCGTACGAAAACTAAAAAAAACATCTGCAAGTCACTTCTTTCGATTTGCAAGCATTAAAGAAACTGTTTTATAAAACGTTTTCTTTTGTATTTTGTTTTAACTTTATGTTTGAGCTAACAATTATGTATTTAAAATATAATTTCAACATAACTTTGAGGTAACCGATCAGGTAATCCACAGGTTACGCAAATATAATTCACGTAACCGAACAATTGGTTACCTAGGTAAAAACCACGTGAACCGACTTCCGGTTACCTCAGATTTCGAAATAATGTTCTCTGTGTTAAACATTCATTCATTGATAAAGACGTTAATTAAAAAACATTCAGGCATGGACTTGGGTTCAGAAAGGGTTGCAAACAAAACCAGAATTTAAAATTCTCCAAAAATTCAGTGTTTATCAGAGGAAAACAAATTTATTTATTATTAGTGGGGGCGTGTAATATGGCTTGGTGTTTCAGGATTATAACACTGGTAATTTATTTTAAATAAAGCGGGGTCCCTTTGTAAACATTGCACTCACTGCTTGAATACTGTAAATGCCCTTTCTGAAACATTGCACACATGCCCTTTCTGAAACATTGCACACATGCCCTAGAAAAATCCTGCATAGGCCCCTGAACGTTCACCAATTTCCATCTTGTATGAAACAAACTTGTATGAATAACTGCTAAGCTGTCGTAGAGTCAAATAGTTGTGAGAACAGTGAAGTGATGAAAGTAACATGTAGCAATGGAAACAACAGATGAAAATTAAACTATAGGTGGCTTTTAACATCTGTTATGAATGTCATGTAACTACTAGCTAATACTAAAAGGAATCCTCAGTTGGCTACCCAGAATACCCAGAGTATCCTCAGCCAGCCAGTCCAAACAGCTGGATGGCTAGACTGTTCCAGAATACCCAGAGTATCCTCAGCCAGCCAGTCCCAACAGCTGGATGGCTAGACTGTTCCAGAATACCCAGAGTATCCTCAGCCAGCCAGTCCCAACAGCTGGATGGCTAGACTGTTCCAGAATACCCAGAGTATCCTCAGCCAGCCAGTCCCAACAGCTGGATGGCTAGACTGTTCCAGAATACCCAGAGTATCCTCAGCCAGCCAGTCCAAACAGCTGGATGGCTAGACTGTTCCAGAATACCCAGAGTATCCTCAGCCAGCCAGTCCCAAAAGCTGGATGGCTAGACTGTTCCAGAATACCCAGAGTATCCTCAGCCAGCCAGTCCCAACAGCTGGATGGCTAGACTGTTCCAGAATACCCAGAGTATCCTCTGCCAGCCAGTCCCAACAGCTGGATGGCTAGACTGTTCCAGAATACCCAGAGTATCCTCAGCCAGCCAGTCCCAACAGCTGGATGGCTAGACTGTTCCAGAATACCCAGAGTATCCTCAGCCAGCCAGTCCCAACAGCTGGATGGCTAGACTGTTCCAGAATACCCAGAGCATCCTCAGCCAGCCAGTCTAAACAGCTGGATGGCTAGACTGTTCCAGAATACCCAGAGCATCCTCAGCCAGCCAGTCCAAACAGCT
The DNA here is from genome assembly GCF_016097555.1 of Gigantopelta aegis. Taxonomy (NCBI): domain Eukaryota; kingdom Metazoa; phylum Mollusca; class Gastropoda; order Neomphalida; family Peltospiridae; genus Gigantopelta; species Gigantopelta aegis. The sequence goes on from NC_054709.1 coordinate 18,615,778, forward strand.
GGATGGCTAGACTCTTGGGCATATTTCAAAAAGGCCACAAAATTCAAATTTATATTTTGGTGTCAGATGGAAATAAAATGTCATTCATTTCATCAGTATAATTTTATTGAACATGTTAAACCACACATAGATATATATATATTTTAAAGAACTTTCTTCAGCATTATACTTCATTAAGAAATGACAGTCATAACTGACTTTATAAACATTTAAACATGCCCCTTCTAACAAGGCTTTTATTGAGTAAAACTGGACATTAATCACATTTTCTTCCTTGAGAGTATTAATGTTTGTACACCATGTGTTTCTGGTATTCCTAATGTTTATAGTAGCTTAAACAGAATGTTTTTTTTTACATGTATAAAATTACTGAATGCAAAATCTTGTTGCAACTACTATTTACATCCGACACCAAAATTAAAGTGCCTATAGAACACAAAGGGTTAATCAGAGAAGTAAATTGGCTGATCTAGATTTGAAACATGTTTCCTGGTTATGAAAAAACATTAGTTAATCAAACTTCCCTCATAATTATATACTTCTGATATAATGTTGCATTGATTCAGTTAAGTTGGTATCTTTTATTTTTATCATGGTCCGACACCAAGACTATTTAAACTTCACTGAGTCAAAATGGGTTAATTGAGAAATTTGTTATGCATGGTATTAATGCAGCTCCTGCCTCCTATAAAACTCTATTACTTTACTTCCTAATGTGAATGACTTAAAAGGAATACAAAGGCAAAGATTCAAATTCCACCCGACACCAAAACTAGTATTTTGAACTACAACATCTTCCAGAGTACCCAGGGAATGCTCATCCAGCCAATCCTAACAGCTATCAGGGTTTATACCAGAAAGAAATGTTTGGGTATGGCACTATGGAATTGAATATTTACAATGTGTGTGCTGAATGCAACTGCAGTCGACAAGGGGTATGGGGAGGGGGAGTGTTAGGGTTAATAAAATCGTACAATAATGATAGTTTGTCAAAATGTCAAATTAAAAAAATAAAATGTGCAAAAATATTTAGGTATGGTGCCATACCCATTGTACCTCTTTAGCAGAAACTTTGACGTGGGTATCCTCATCAACCAATCTCAACAGCTGATTGGCTAGACTGTTCCAGAATATCCACGGTATTCTCATTCAGCCAATGACTTCCATGCTCTGTTATCCAGTCCTTGGTTTTTGAAAATTATAGGCGAGTGGAAAATCGCACACCTAAATATGCCAAGGCGAGTGAAAAATCACTCTCCAAAAATAAATAAAATAGTGTAGCATCGATTGGATTTTGACTGGTACGATTACAAAAGAGAAATATCAGTTAAACGACTGCATGAAAGCCACTGCCATGTTTTTAATTTTTATTGTTTTACCTTCCTATCAGCTAAATGAGCTATGGAAATAAATATATGTACCCATCTATTTTACGTGTGCCGTTTATTGAGTGTAATGCGCGCTGTTTTTCACACTCGTCAGATTGAAATTGTGTGTGCTGTACAAGTGCAACCGCACCCGCACACCTTAGAAAGCAAGGTCTGGTTATCATTAAACAAATTTATACTCACTTAAAATTGTTTTTCAGATGAAAACTTCATTCTCAAACATGAATCAGAGTTTCTTCTGTCAATGGCTAACCGTGGTAAGGATACAAATGGGTCGCAGTTTTTCATGTGAGTATGAAACCACTTTTCTTCCCTGATATTCTAAGTCATTAATCAGTTGTTATTTGTATAGGTACATGTACATACATGGACGTCGGGACATCTCAAGTCTTACAATACCAGATATGTATTATTATGTTTTACAAGTGCCTTATGTTTTAAGTTAATCTGTCTATGTACTAATTGCCCTGAAACTAAGGAAATGTTCACATAACCTAAAAATACACGTAGAATAGCCCAAACCTTACTCCAGGTCACCTGGCAGGGAACATTTTATTTTCAAAATCATGATTAGCGATATTTCTAGTGAGTTAAAATTTGATCAGTAATTACTGTTTAATGTTGTAAATTTTGTATAGAGGTCTGTGAAACTTGCGTAGCGAATCCCGACGCGATACTGAACAAAATGTTCCCTGCCTGGTTTGGCTTTAGGTTACCCACATACCAAAATTAACAAATATGAATCACTTGCCATTATCTCTGACTAAAAATTCTTAATTTAAAATGGGTTTTTTGATCATGTCAAAAAGAACTGAGCTAGCCTCCAGGCAACCTGAATGATCATTTGCTTCGTATTATTAGGCCTGAATTACGTTTTGTTTATTGACTGGCTTCCAAATATAGTCGGTTGCAGGATGTAGCCCAGTGGTGAAGCACGCCTGATGTGTGGTCGCTCTAGGATCGATCCCCATTGGTGAGCCCATTGGGCTATTTCTCATTACAGCCAGTGCACAACGACTGGCATATCAACGGCCGTGGTATGTGCTATCCTGTCTGAGGGATAGTGCATATAAAAGATCCCTTGTTACTAATGAAAAATGTAGCATCTTTCCTCTCTATGACTGTGTCAATTTGATCATATGTTTGACATCCAGTAGCCTTTGATTAATAAATCAATGTGCTCTAGTGGTGGCATTAAACAAAACAAACTTTTAAGGGTGAGGGGTGGGGCTACCCCAAAAAACAATTGGGTTAAGTTTAGGGTTAGGGTTAAGAAAATCATACAGTATGTTAATGATAAGGCAAAAAAAATGAAATATGTGTGTTTCAGGTTTCATCTCTGGAAAAAATAGGGTAGGTAGGTAGGTAGGAACTTTTTTTTCTTCTTTTTTTTTAAACCATGTTCTTGACATACTGCATATAACCTGTCTGCAAAAATCACGGTAGATGTTGTTGGGTTTTTTTTTTTTTTTTTTGGTAGTCAAATTTTTTTAAGGGTCGGTCGGGAAACCGGAAACACACAATTTTTTTTTTTAAGCCTAACTGATTAATTTTGTCAAACGGTTAACTTAAAAATAAAAATCATCAAAACAATTTTGGTATGGCGCCATGCCCATTTTACCTTCTGGCAGAAACCCTGACAATGTACAGCGTAAATAATCTGTGATGTACATTCTTTGATGGACACATAGTCAACACACGCTTTACAGGAGTTAGCAATGATATTTGCTGGTTGCCAGCTTAACTTGATAAGCCTTGGTAATCATTTTATTTTTCCTCATACATTGTACCTGTACATGTATTTATTGTTATGGCAGTATCCAGTGTTATGTACATGTACATTATGTACATTGCATCTGGGTTTTCTTCTTCTTTTTTGTGTTGGTAAGTACATCCAAATATGTAGATGATATATACTCTTCAAAGAAGAAACGCAAAACCATATTGTCGTAACATTTGGAGAATTGATTTAATTATTGAATGGTGAGTCCGATAATTACCAAATGTTGCAGGATTGTTCACAATTCACTCTAGTCCATTGTGAGTAAGTGATAGGACACACCACCAAGGTCAAGGTCATCTGGAGTCAATACCGGGTGTGGCCTCCGCATGTGTTGACAACTGCCTGGCACCGCCTGCCCATTGAAGCAACCAGAGTACGGATGACGTCCCGGGGGATGGTGGCCCACTCGGCCTGCAAGGCTGCTGCCAGCTCGGGCAGGGTCTGGGGCTGTGGTTGTCGCTGTCGGAGGCGTCGGTCCAACTCGTCCCATAGATGCTCAATTGGGTTCAAATCCGGTGATATCGATGGCCAAGGAAGGACATTAATGTTGTTGTTCTGTAGGAAAGCCGTTGTGAGACGTGCTGTGTGAGGCCTGGCGTTGTCATGTTGGAACACTGCGTTGGCGTTGGCCATAACTGGAACGATGTGTGGCCGGAGGATCTGGTCAATGTAGCCCTGTGCATTCAGGTTGCCCTGCACGTGGACCAGGTCAGTTCTGCCAGTGTGTGAGATGGCTGCCCACACCATGACACTACCCCCGCCGAATCTGTCCACTTCCTGCACGCAGTTTGCCGCATAACGTTCACCACGACGCCTATACACGCGACATCTTCCATCATGACGTCGGAGCAGAAATCAGGACTCGTCACTGAACCACACCTGTCTCCATCGCAGTTAAGGCCATTGTCGATGAATCTGGCACCACTGCAGTCGGAGTCGACGGTGTTGTGGTGTTAAGATGACACCTCGAACTGGACGTCTGGCACGAATTCCTACCTCACGTAGGCGGTTCCGTACGGTCTGGTCGGATATCCTGCGCAAACCTGGTATTGCTGCGGCTGTGGAGGTGGCAGTAGTCAATCGTTCCCGAAGGTGGCGTACCCGGATGTAGCGGTCCTGCCCGGGGGTAGTGACCCGTGGTCGACCGGATCTAGGGAGGTCACGTGTTGATCCATGTTGCTGGTAACGGTCCCACAGTCTGGAGATGGTGCTTGGGGACACATGGAATGCCCTGGCAACGGCCGTTCTGGATTCGCCTGCGTCTAGTCGGCCGATGGCATTGTTTCTCTGCGGTTCACTGAGACGTGGCATGTCCTGGATTGTCAACTGTCGGCCAGATACAGAGGCCAGACAAGCGAACACCCTGCACTTTTATACTGTCGGTGTTCATGTTGCACGTGCAGACAACGCACGTGCAGTGGTGACATGGTTTGCACGTGGCTGCGTTTTTGCGAATATTCACATTTTGGAACTTTATTGTACAGTAGCTGCGTTTTATCGAATGTAACCGTGGGAATGTGTTTGGGACATGCAATGACCTTATATTCACAAAGCATGAACCGGTAGGAAACATAAAATCGGAGTTATAACCCATTTGTACCCTTTTGCGTTTCTTTTTTTGAAGAGTATATATCATACATTTTGTGTTTTTACTACATGTAACTTATTTAATATTACATTTAGTTACAATTTAAAAACTTATATTTTTTAATGTACCAGGTACATGTATGTATATATCATTGCAATATAATGTAGCTACTGTATGTAAAAAAAAGAAGTCAGTTCATATTGTAAAAAAAATATTTACAAGGACAATTATGCTACATACTCGGTTGTAATGTTTTGTTCATTACAATTCACATTTCATGCTTTGAGACCATGGAAGATAAAAAATAAATATAAATTGTACAATTATATTTTTGTTTTTTATTTTTCAAACATTGTATTTCACAAATTTGTCATATTGTTTTTAATAACAAACTAGAAATTATTTATAACTTAAAATATTTTTGTGTTGAAACTGGAGTAAATAAATACATGTGTAAACTTACGTGTACATATACATGTATAACTTTTTAATGTGATTTATGGTGTGTACAAGTAGGTATATATATGAAATGTTGTATTAAAATATATGATGTATATAATTGCTAATTATATAATAATCAGATGAATAAGCGTACAAGACGGGGCAGGGAGCAAAACCTCAAAATCGGACAAAAATTATAGAGATATTCGGGGAAAATGGGCCAAACTTAGACCTTTTTACCAGGTATTCCATCATTCTACCCTCAAAATTAGTTGTAATCCATGTAAAATACATAATGGTTCGTTTGCAACGCTATATACATGTAGCTGTTTGGTAGTAATACTAATACAAATAAATGTTGTTACCCAAATTCGGGCATTTTCCTTTAATTCGGGCAAAAGCTAGCCTAGCCCCCTACAAAAATGGGAGCCCAAATGCCTATGATCAGATGAAACAAATTGGCTGCTGTTCTTTTTATTAAATGTTTGTACATTAATGTAAACAGAACCAAAAAAAACAACCCCTCATTAACACTAACAGTTGTCCGCCAGTTACAGTAGTTTTTCCCCCCATTTTTCTCAAAAGCTCTAAAAATTGCTTCTGCAGTATTTACATGTACATGTGTGCTAAGAGTAAGAGCCTGATGTAATGTTAGAAAATAATTAGCTTATTTTTCTTTTTATTACATACACATGTACATACAGGGTTTGTTTTTTAATGACTTTAATAATATTATATTGTCTTTTCTTGTTGTACGTGTATACACACACTGTACATGTAAATTTGTATGTTAATTAAAACAAAAAAATTCTTAATAACGTTATGAAATATTTTACATATTGCTTGAGCTATTAAATGATTAATGCATGTGATGAGCAGGTACGAATTTGAAATCTGTTTTCAAGTTATTAAATCTTTTATTGTCAATTTTACATTATACACAGAGTCACAGACGTCTCGCTCTCTGGATCAGGTAACTAGGCCACAAAACTTGCATACAAGTCTTCAGCCACATTCTAAAATCATCAAGATTAAATTCAGACAAGATATTTCTTTTCCTTCTTTTTTTAATTTAAAATTTATATAATTTTTTATTTTTTATTTTTTATCCTTTGTAATTTGAGGAATGTGCTATAAACAAATAAAGAAAAATTGTCCTTGATCTCATGTGAAATTTGAAATTAAATGTTTAATAACATTTAAATGATCTACATAAAAAGACATTTGTTTGTAAATGTACATATAAATTGTAATGATGTATGACTGGTGAAAATCATCTTGGACATACATGTATATAAGCACATGCGTACAAGAGCAATTACTTGCGTCAAAGCATAAAGACGAGTCCATCAATACAAGTGTGATCATTCCTGTCACCCATAGCAACAGGTACAGGACGTAGCTCAGTGGTACGGTGCTCGCTCTAGGATCGATCCCCGTCGGTGGGCCCATTGGGCTATTTCTCGTTCCAGCCAGTGCTACACAATTGGTGTAACAAAGGCTGTGTTATGTACTATCCTGTCTGTGAGATTGCACATATAAAAGATCCCTTGAGCACTACTTATCGAAAAGATTAGCCCATTGAGTGGTGACAGCAGGTTTCCTCTCTCAATATCTGTGTGGTCCTTAACCATATGTCCGACGCCATATAACCGTAAATAAAATGTGTTGAGTGCATTGTTAAATAAAACATTTCCTTCCTTCCTTCTTCTTTCCTTCCCATAGCAGCACATATGAGTGCTACATCCAACCCTGAAATCTTGGATTTATTTTATTTTCATCTAAAGTAGCTACAGTAGTAAGTTTTTAATTATAAAAAAACAACAGAAATTCTATAGCAAATGCTGCTACAATGCCTGACAATCATGGATTAAATTATGTGCTTAATTGAGTTTTTAAATAACACTCCATTCCTTTAAGAAAAATAACTTTAGTAATACACTGGTTTTCAGTACTCTTAAAATTGTATGCAACTTTTGTTGTTAAAACATTATCTACATTGTACCTTAATTATATTATTAATTTATTCATTATGGAACAGCAGTGTAAGTCTACAAGAAATGCAGAGTTTCTCAAATATTAAGCCAACTAACTGATTTTTCATGTTGTAGACATCTTTGCAACAACAGATCCTGTCCAGATATTATCGATTTTGTTGGATGTTTTCAACAAACTACTTCCCAAATTGCCCTTAATGATTAAACAGTTCCATGCACCAAGTTTCATTTAAACAAAATTTTAACTTTTCTTATTAGAAATCATTTGCAACTATCTTAGATGAATAACTTAAGCAAGCCCTGAAATTCATTTTGTGAGGAGGGAAGCAATTAATCTATGCTTTTTAAATGTTAATTTGGAAGCAGCTGATAGATATTCTGAGCAATTCTAAAAATTAGTCTCAAAATGAGATTTCTTATTAGACTAGAGCTGGGCGGTATTGAAATTTCCGGTTCGGTTGTGGTGATTTACCTCAGTATTCGGTATGGACATAATACCGATATCGAGTGGTATTTTCAGTATACTCCACTTAGAATACATACTTGTGTTAAGGCTAACCCACTAATTTCTTCTAAATAAAATTAAATTCCACACACAAGGCCCTCATCTCTCTCTTTTCCTTTTCAGCTATTTTGCATTCGTCAGATATATTGTTAGTGATTTACTAAATGGCAGATAACATTTTTCAAAACCTAAATTTTGGTATTTTGAAATTTGCTCGGTATGGTAAATTGGTATTGATATGATACCAATACTGAATGGTATATACGGTATACCACCTTGCTCTATTAGACAAACATGGTTAAAAGCTCCCTGCTCCCTGCTCCAACATTTACAAGAGTAATTTTTAGACTTAACTTCTAGAACTCTGCTCAATTTTCCAGCATTTGTTTCCATCTTGAAATCCGAAAAGCAAAGATTGCTTCCCACACCACATAATTAATTGAAAGCGGAAATCTACAGTGATCTACATACTTGAAGGCTGATTTTACCGATTACCATAAAGGGTTATTTATAGGCATTCATAATTACTGTATAGAGTCTTTTATAAGCACTCTTAAATACTGTAAAAGGTCTTTCATAGGCACTTAAATACTGTGAAAGGTCTTTTATAGGCACTCTTTAAATACCATAAATAGGCATTCTTAAATACTGTAAAAGGTCTTTTATAGGCACACTTTAAATACCATAAATAGGCATTCTTAAATACCGTAAAGGATCTTTTAAATGCACTCATAAATACTGTAAATACGCAATCTTAAATACCATAAAGGCTTTTATGGGCAATCTTAAATACCATAACAGGTCTTCTATAGGCACTCTTAAATACCATACCATAACAGGTCTTCTATAGGCACTCTTAAATACCATAACAGGTCTTCTATAGGCACTCTTAAATACCATAAAGGGTCTTTTATAGGCCTAGTGACATCTGAACTATGACCAAGTGTTGTTGAATATTTCTTGCCTGAAATTAATTACATCTGTTGTTGTAAAGGTGTGAAACAGACATAAGAAAAGAAGAAAAAGAAATAGACATCGAGTAGAAATACATTTGTTTCAGAGTTAGCTGTAATGTAGAATGGATCATTTGTTAGTTCTTTGAGGATAGTGCATGATCACAGCATTTTGATAACCAGATGTCGTCTTTCATTTCAGAACCACAAAAGTATCGCCACACTTAGATGGGTAGGTGCACATTTTATTTTTAATGAAACATACACACATTAATTAATTAATTACATGTAGTTACAAGTGTAAATATGTATTTAGCCCCCTACTAGTACATGTACTAATGTTTTGGAAATAACAAAAAAGGACTAATTTTGTGTGCAATTTACAAATCAGTTGGCTCAGAAATAAATAACTTGTAGTAAATTTTATAGTATGAAAAAAGTCGTTCCCTGTGGGATGGGCTGTAAACCTTTTATCACAATGCCTTCAGATATTTAGCTTGTGATTCTGTACTTTAATGTCGTCATGTACTATAATTCGATAATGTTCTAAAATATATCTCAAGAGGTCCTGATTTTTTACATACATGTACTATCCCAAACCCTTCTGTCACCCTGTGCTCTTTTATTCCAGCAGGCCGTATTTTTTCTTGCGACATATTTCTTTTGACCTTTGACCATATTTTACTTCCTGTGTGTGTATTTCGAGCCATGCTGGTGGTTAATTTCAGAGTGCATGTTGTGTTTGGTCGTGTGATCGCTGGGCAGGATGTCGTGCGGAGGATGGAGAATGTGGCCACCGACTCAAACAGTTGTCCTGTTGAAACGCTGCAAATAGGAAACTGTGGAGAACTCGTCCTGCAACTCAGAACTAAAGGTAAGGATGGTGCTGTAAAAATATACACCAAATTAACCATATTTGTAATTGTTGAACCCCTGTACTCTTCCTGAAACTTGAACCTGAAGGTAAGGATGGTCCTGTAAAAAATATACACAAAATTCACCTTTCTTTCTAACTGTTGAGCCTCTATAAATGGGAGACTGTGGAGAACTTGCCCTGCAATTCAGAAGTGTGTAACAAAACATATCCACCTAATTCACCTTTCTCTGTAAGTGATGAACTGCTACAAATAGGATCGATTGTACTAATCCATACACAATTATTGTGGAATATTTTAACTGTAACTGTTCCTTCAGTTCAGATGATGGAATTGATGTACACATGTAACTATGCTCAGGTTTGGTCTTTGTTTTCATATACACATACATGAAGAAAAAAGCTAATAAATATACAGACAATAACGTACGAGTTACAAGGAATTACCGTAAGGAGTATCTAAAACTCGTGACTGATAACATTAATTTCACAAGGGACGTCAAAAGCTATCTTTAGGTACACAAATCAAATGTAAGCAAGAGAGGTCACATTCATAATGAACTGATGTTTCTAGTGGGAAGTGAATGAACTACAAAGAAATTTGTTTTATTTTAAATTTATTTATCTAAACGTTCACTGTTTGTAAAATCTCTTCAACAAGAGACTTGACAGTCGAGGAAACTGATGACGTCAGCGAGGAAAGATAGCTTCTAAGAAAGATAGAAAATATATTCACCCGCATCTCACTGCCCATGTGGGTAATAAATGTAGTTATGATTTAGGTACCATTAGTGATTTGTACGTCTGTTATATTTGCATGGTCCTTGTAATTCAAATACTTCATATTTTCATTTAATTCTAACTGATTGTGTAATCAGTGTGGAGTCAATTGGTGAAAATTGATTGTAATTGTTAATCAGTGATGAAATTTCTAATAATACTAGGCACTATGCTTATTTTGATATTACACATGTAGTAAGTTAATTACTAAATTTCAGTAATAAAGAAAAAAAAGAAAGTCTCAAAATCGTCCTCTGAGTCCAAGTCAGAAGAAAGTTCTTCGGAATCATCGTCAAATTCAGAATCGGAATCGGAATCAAGCAGCGAAGAGGAAGTGAAGCGGAAGAGAAAGAAGAAACAGAAGAAGAAAAGAGACCACAAACGAAAGAAGAAGGAAAACGACGACAGCCACGAAGAAGGGTGAGACTGGATACAATATCTGGCAGTATCACAGTGACAAACATAATTAACATCGTTAAAGCACAGTGACAGACATAATTAACATTGTTACGGCACAGTGACAGACTTAATTAACATTGTTACAGCACAGTGACACACATAATTAACATTGTTACGGCACAGTGACCAACATAATTAACATTGTTACGGCACAGTGACCAACATAATTAACATTATTAAGGCATAGTGACCAACATAATTAACATTGTTACGGCATTCAAAACAGAATCAATAATTTTTTTTAAAAATCAGAATTTTAATGCTTTAATTATAGCCGTTTTCTTCCAAAACTGAATTAACCAGATCCCTGTCCAATCCTATAGTCATATAAGAAAACTCCTGGAAGGCTGACCATTGACTAGATAACGATTGCGACCATGTGATTCTGTGTCAAGTAGGTCAATCAAACAGTCAGCTAACTAAATCTAAGCAGTGTTAAAAGAGGTGATGTCGGGTTTCTTCCTGTAGTGTGTGTATTAGTGATTAATATGTGAAATATTTATTATCAGCAAACTCAAAAAATAATCGGTATATATATAAAGGTATTTAACCTTTAGACTGCTTAATTAATTTTTGACAAAAACCATGTTGAGTGGCTACAAGTTTATAATTTGTACTCACATATATTCACTTAAATGTTTTATAAATACATAAAATAAAATAGTCGTCGGTATATAAATTGTTTTTGGTCAGGAGTGTCACAGACGGCATTTTTCTGGCACTGGTTAAAATGTCTGCCATCAATATAGCTCCTCAATGATGGCAAACTGTGTATACTTGGTGTATATTATCTGCTAGTATCTAACATCTGTGCTTTTGAAGTATGTCTATATACAACAAAATAGCCTTTCAGTCATTTTATTTGCTGCAAATGTCACTTTTTAAAACTTGCCATGGGTAGGCTCAAAATTGCCATCAGTGGGCCGTTTCACCCATGGCAATTCTTCTAACAATTGCTGTGTGAGACAAACTCTTAAGTTTGAGCCTTGACTTAATAACGGCACCATTGGCAATTGCCTTCGTCGGTATATAAATTACCATTGATCGGGAGTGTCACTGACGGCACTTTGGCACTTATTAAAATGTCTTCCGTAGATAAAGCTCCTCAACGCTGTCAAACTGTGTATACCTGGTACATATTATATGCTAGTATTTAACATTTGTGCTTTTGAAAAATGTCTACATACAGCAAAATAACCTTTCAGTTATGTTGATTTGCGGGGGGGGAAAAATGTTTTGTTTAACAACATCACGAGAGCACATTGATTTATTAACCATCGTCTATTGGATGTCAAACATTTGGTAATTTTGACTCATCAGAGGAAACCCACTACATTTTTCCTGATGCAACAAGGGATCTTTTATATGTACTTTTCCATAGACAGGAAAGCACATACCACGGCCGTTGATCAGTTGTGGTGCCCTGGTTGAAATGAGAAAAAACCCAATCAGCTGAATGGATCCACTGAGGTGGTTTGATCCTGTGATGCACCTCAAGCAAGCATTCGACCGGCTGAGTTAAATCCCGCTCCTTTGCTGCCGTTTAACCCATGACAATGTTTTTAAAATATTCTCAAGTTCAGTTATTTGGTTAATGTGTTTTGTTAGTCGCCTACTGGTCCAACGAGAAGGGGCTACAAGTTTCATCGCCGTCCTTCTGTCTGTCCATCTGTCCCATATTAATCTATCACCATTGTGAGGTATAGATAAGCCAATTCCAACCCAAGGGACAAAATGTTTTTTTGTGAGGGGTGAGGTTTACTGAGTTCCTTACAAAAACATTTTGTCCCGAGGGTTGAAATTGCCTTATCTATACCTCACAACAGTGACTGATTCTTTTTCTTGCCCATATTTAATTACAGTAACAAAACATTAATTTTGTAAGCTATGGTCTGTTTATTGTAGAATGATTCATAAACATTTCACCTACAAATTCCTTTAATTGTATGCGGAAAAATATAGTCCACATTATGCAACGACATAAAACTTACGAATAAATATAAAGCTGAAAATATTAATTTGTTAAAATATTTATGATACAACATGAAATGGCAAACAGAATTCTGATAAAACATGAGTTATGATGTCAATCGTTGTAAAGCATGAGTTATGACGTCATGTGTATGTAGAAATTGTCTAGCCCTCGGGTCGGATAGATTTATCTAGCCCTAGGGTCAGACAGATTTTTCTAGCACCGTGCAAAAGCTGGATAACCCTTTCCAGTGGGTAAAAAATAGTTTTCCAGTTTTTTATAATGCTTTGAGATATTGAGCTGACATTTTGTATATAGCTTTATCATGTAGAGTTACTGATCAGGTTTGACTTGCATGGCAATTTACCCATTTTTGACGGAGTTATGGCCCTTGAACTTAGGATATATGAAAAAATTGTTGGGGCTGTGTAGGGGACGTGTATTGCTTTAGCAGTACTCTAAAAATGCTTGTTAAAATATGTCCATAGCCGACAAATTCTTAAGTTTGTGTTGAGTTATTCGGTTAATGTGTTTTAATTTTACAGAGAGATCGAGGACAAAGACAAAGATGTTGTACCCACCGTGTTTGCCACGATCCGGCCAGATGAAATCCCCGACGTGCCCTTCCAGAGGTTTCTCTATCGGGGCCAGAAAGAGGAGGAAGACGCTCAGAAAGCAGAACGGTGAATTACAGTTATTTGAAGGTTGGGGTTGGGGTTGGGGGGGGGGGGGGGGACGGGACATAGCCCAATGGTATAGCACTCGCCTGATTTGCAGTCGGGACGTAACCCAATGGTAAAGCACTTGCCTGATGTGCGGTTGGTCTGGGATCAATCCCTGAGAGTGGCCCCATTAACTTTCTGACTACCACTGAAGGGCGGGACTAATCCCAGTGGTAAAAGCCTGATACGCGGTCGGTCTAGGATCGATCCCCATCCGTGTGCCATTGGTCTATTTCTCATTGCATCACAACTGGTACATCAAAGGCTGTGGTATGTGCTGTCCTGTCTGTGGGATGGTGCATATATATAAAAGATCCCTTGACACTGATGAAAATATGTAGCTGGTTTCCTCTCTTAAAGTGCTGTGCCAGACCATACACTAAAATTTCAAATTCAACAATTAAATGCTTTCTTAATTCAATGCAATAATATTTTACACCGATATGTAAATCAATAATTACGAAAATGCCCCATAAAAGTATTAAAACATCACTCCCGTAGAACACTGCCGGAAACGACCGAGTAAAATTCTCGGTAAAAACATTTGCCTGTAAATAGCCATGACGTCATGAAGGGAACGCGCTTCACAGAAACCTACCACGAGACGACTTTCAGCGCAAGCGAAAGTGGGACCGACAGCGACTGCCAAGCTCATTGATCATGCGATTCTTCTTTCGATGATGAATAGTGTAGTAATGACGACTGGACTAATATTTGTGCAACACAAAAAATAATGACTTATCAGTTTGAACCTGGAACATCTTCCGATGAACCACCGGCCTGACAGATGACGATGAAAATGGTCGTGGAGACAGCTTACCACTAATTTACAACTTTTATTCTTGTTTTGTTCTTTAGCTTTTGGTGCGAATTATTTTGCTACACTGTATGTTCTAATACTTGTGATGTAGTAGAGAAGACGATAAATAACTCTTGAATTCTACGAGTCAAGTGGACCCGATATCGGTAATTTTAAGAAATAAACAAAAACGATTTTTTAGTCCGTCCCCATCCCTCTATGAAGATAGGGGTTTTTATGAACAATTTCAGTTTAGTTTGACGTAAAAAAAAAAAAAGTAAGTGTTTTGGAAATAACAAAACAATACTATTTTTTGTGTGTAGTTGTGAAAACAGTCTGCTCAGAAATAAATAACTTATTTTAATTTTAAGAAATAAACAAAAACGACTTTTAGCCCGTCCCATCCATGAAGATATTTTTTGTGCGAATAATTTCAGTTTAGTTTGACGTAAAAAAAAAAGTAAAAGTGTTTTGGAAACAACAAAACAATACTATTTTTTTGTGTGCAGTTGTGAAAACAGTCTGCTCAGAAATAAATAACTTATAGCACATTCCATAGTATGAGAAAAGGTTTTCTTTGTGGGAAGGTATAGTAAAATTAATTTAATGTATTTATAGTTTGTTTTACAGGGAACGCCTTTTAAGTCATTTATTTCTGAGCCGATTGTTTTCTAAGATGCATACAAAATTAGCTTCTTTTTTTTTTCACAAAAAAACCTTACATTTTTGTAGGATGGGACGGACTAGGCTATAGATACTTACTTGTTTGTACTTTATTGTTTTAATGTTTTCGAACTGTAAAGAAAAATCTCACAAATGAACGAGATGCAAACGACAACAAATCGGATCTCGATGATTGCACGAACCGTGCATGAAAAAACAAACTGACCGGAGTTGAAAGCATAACGCAATTTGGGACATTGACGATATGCACCCCAAAGTCGTTTCGGTGTGGATGGCATCGGCTGTTGTCATTTGTTTTGTGTCGCAGAAAAATTGTTGGTACGGCATCTTTTTTTTAAAAGCCATAACACATGGTATTCCCATATCTCGCTTAAGCCGACAAGCCAGTTCGGACGAATCGAAACTAAAGTGCCTGCAGTCAACGGTCTCCGGCATTTTCTTCCTGTCCAGTATTTTCACGTTGTTTTAATCAAATTTACACACAGATTATTCACAGCAACATTACTAGGAAATGCGTGAAGACTAAATTTATCGGCTTTTGTATTGCTACAGCCGCCAACAACACGCCGTTTAACCATAATAAACACAAAAGAAGCAATGAATAATGGCGCTGACTATCGAAAGGCGTTCCCTTCGTGACGTCACGGATCAAATCTTACGGAAATTCCCGAAACGAATTCAGCTGGTTCTGTTTTTCAGGGGAATATTTTTAAATGGAAAATATACCGTTATATAATTTTTTTACATTTTTTTTTTTAATTTTCTAATCATATTAACTAATATCTTGATTGATATAGCTCAATACATCATACATCTGGAACAGCACTTTAAGACTGTCAAAATCAACAAATGTTTGATATCCAATAGCCGATGATTAATAAATCAATGTGCTCTAGTGTTGTCCAGGGCTCGCGCTGTCGGTAGCCAAATTAGCCATTGGCTAATTTTTACAAAAAAATGGCTAATAAAATTTGCAAGTGGCTAAAATTTTGGCTAAGCCATTTTCTGTCTTCTGAGTGAACAAACGGTTACATAATCTATCTGACACCTCAAACATAATAATACTAGTAATACTACCAAATATTCAATTAGCGTAATAGCCATCTCGCGACGGGTAACGAGAAACGGTGTCATGCAGAATACAGCGTAGGCCTTATAATGTTTGCTTATGTTAATAATCACGGTTATTAATTTTAACAGCATGCATTCAACATGTATGACAGCAATGTCTGGAAGATCTGTAACTTGTTATTTTCACTTTGTAAAATCTTTGAACCAAAGTAATAAAAACAGACCGACAATGCGTGTCAATTTGAATACACATGCCAGTTCAGGTCCGAAACTTTCGGCGAAAGACATGTAGGTCGTCTCAAGGTCTGAGTTCAGCCAGACTGAATGAAAACAAAACGTTCGCTAGACTGGTTTGTGCGCTTCACGTTAAACCAAATGGACACGACGATCACCAATCAAATAGTTTGTGAACGTTAGGAAGAACGTTCGTTGGCTGAACTGAGGACAGCTCTCGGCGCGAATATACGTCACACTTCAGGGTCAGCCGACACCCTCGTGTCAAGAGACATCGTTGCGGACATTAAACAATACGATTACGCAAAAGTAAATCTTGATGTAAATTTGTAGAAAAACTAGTTGTTCGCATCAATGAATACCTAACTGCAGTTTTTGTTTATTCCTTTGTCTTTGTTAATTTCGTACCCATGGTCGAGAGCACGCATGCAGAAAATGAAAATGCAGTATTTAAATTGTACAAATTGCAGTTAAATGTACACTGAATAAAATTAGTTTACAATAATCATATTTGTTAGATAATTTTAGATATAAATTTGTAAGACTGTGAGGTGACATTTAATAAGTTAGCTGGATTTTAAGAAGACCGTAAATTTTAATTTTATTAAAGGTTGGGATTGTTTTTAATAAATGGAGTATACTGTGAAGTCGGCATTCTTAGCCGAGGTATTTTGTAAGCATAAATCACAACAAGCATTTAACACGACGCTGAAATCAACAGCAACAACATGGCACAAATTATGAAATTGTTTGGGGTGGGGAATTGATGGGTCACTTTAAAAAAATGTTTTAAAAAAAAAGCAATTCAAACTAACATAAAGATTGCCATTTAAAGAAATAATGAGCTCTATATATAATTTTTTTTTAAAAAGCTCTCAAATTTTTATTTGGGAAAAAAAGGAAGAAATAAAAAACAACCTCCATAAACATCCATCCACCCCCCATATTTCTGTATGTTTGTTAATTTAATGTCATAGGCCTTAGAAGTGGGGGTGGGTGTATGGGTACTGGCTTCAAACTGAGGATATTGCATAACCCCATTCCAACTCCACCCCCGCTGAAAAATCGAAGTAATATATTAACTGCCCCTACCCCCATTGAGGTTTTGTTATTCCAATTTATTCCAGTTTGTACACAATTAGATGAAAAAGATACATTTTCATATATAAATACTCTATACAGTACTGCGTAAAACAAATTTGGCTAAAGCATTTTCAATATAGCTAATAAAAATTCCATTTGGCTAATATTTTGGCTACAGGTATTTTTGATCCAGGGTGAGCCCTGGTTGTCATTGAGAAAAACAAACTTTTACATTTTTTTAGAGATAACTGCTTGACAAATACTGATTACAGTTCATGTGCAGAAAAAGGGAACCAATGAATTGGCATATTACTACATGTATATAGTATATAACGGTAAAACTTGTATAAAAACATATTAATTTATTAAGTTTTAATCCCTTACTTTCTCATAATCATTTTTGTGAAAAAAAATTCTATGGAAATAAAATAAAAAATTATTTCATCAAATCAATCGTACATTACAGTGCACGTGCACAGAAACCATTTCCTGTTAATAGACTGGTTCATGATTACTCAAAGATACAGTCTGGTGTCAAAGTAAAAACACTGTCCGACATACGGCAACAAGGTGCCAAATGAGCTATGACAATAAACAAGTCGGGGCCTTGACGTCTATTGTGTGATTTCGTTTTTGAAATCGGATTATGTCAAAATTATTAAGGCGACTTTGAATTCTCACTACTGCTAATAACTTGGCAACTTGAGCTGACTTTCGGCGAAAAACCCCACTCATTTCACCAGCAAGATTAGGGCCTGCCCCTATAGCAGAATTGAGCCATAATCTGTACAATTTGATGATAATTTGTTCAAAAATGTATCTTGTTCAATTTATTATCAAAATCAACCAACTAATGTTAATACCCATGCCAGTTTCTGTTGTGAAGAGATTAAACACATAGTCTAATGTTGACATTCTTCAGATACTCTCGTAAATCGGCCTATTGTTTTCCAAAGTGACGCGTGTCATTCTTTGTGCTGTGACTAGTCAAGCATTGTTAATCCTCGGCCACATTCATTTCAATAATGCCAGAAAATTTAATTTTAACACAATGACACATTATCAACTGTTTTGTTTAAATTTTATTGCCGGAAGTAGTATTTTATATTGAAATATACTCTTCAAAAGAAGAAACGCAAAACCACATTGTCGTAACATTTGGAGAATTGATTTAATTATTGAATGGTGAGTCCGATAATTACCAAATGTTGCAGGATTGTTCATAATTCACTCTAGTCCATTGTGAGTAAGTGATAGGACACATCACCAAGGTCAAGGTCATCTGGAGTCAATACCGGGTGTGGCCTCCGCGTGTGTTGACAACTGCCTGGCACCGCCTGCCCATTGAAGCAACCAGAGTACGGATGACGTCCCGGGGGATGGTGGCCCACTCGGCCTGCAAGGCTGCTGCCAGCTCGGGCAGGGTCTGGGGCTGTGGTTGTCGCTGTCGGAGGCGTCGGTCCAACTCGTCCCATAGAATCTCAATTGGGTTCAAATCCGGTGATATCGATGGCCAAGGAAGGACATTAATGTTGTTGTTCTGTAGGAAAGCCATTGTGAGACGTGCTGTGTGAGGCCTGGCATTGTCATGTTGGAACACTGCGTTGGCGTTGGCCATAACTGGAACGATGTGTGGCCGGAGGATCTGGTCAATGTAGCCCTGTGCATTCAGGTTGCCCTGCACGTGGACCAGGTCAGTTCTGCCAGTGTGTGAGATGGCTGCCCACACCATGACACTACCCCCGCCGAATCTGTCCACTTCCTGCACGCAGTTTGCCGCATAACGTTCACCACGACGCCTATACACGCGACATCTTCCATCATGACGTCGGAGCAGAAATCGGGACTCGTCACTGAACCACACCTGTCTCCATCGCAGTTGAGGCCATTGTCGATGAATCTGGCACCACTGCAGTCGGAGTCGACGGTGTTGTGGTGTTAAGATGACACCTCGAACTGGACGTCTGGCACGAATTCCTACCTCACGTAGGCGGTTCCGTGCGGTCTGGTCGGATATCCTTCGCAAACCTGGTATTGCTGCGGCTGTGGAGGTGGCAGTAGTCAATCGTTCCCGAAGGTGGCGTACCCGGATGTAGCGGTACTGCCCGGGGGTAGTGACCCGTGGTCGACCGGATCTAGGGAGGTCACGTGTTGATCCATGTTGCTGGTAACGGTCCCACAGTCTGGAGATGGTGCTTGGGGACACATGGAATGCCCTGGCAACGGCCGTTCTGGATTCGCCTGCGTCTAGTCGGCCGATGGCATTGTTTCTCTGCGGTTCACTGAGACGTGGCATGTCCTGGATTGTCAACTGTCGGCCAGATACAGAGGCCAGGCAAGCGAACACCCTGCACTTTTATACTGTCGGTGTTCATGTTGCACGTGCAGACAACGCACGTGCAGTGGTGACATGGTTTGCACGTGGCTGCGTTTTTGCGAATATTCACATTTTGGAACTTTATTGTACAGTAGCTGCGTTTTATCGAATGTAACCGTGGGAATGTGTTTGGGACATGCAATGACCTTATATTCACAAAGCATGAACCGGTAGGAAACATAAAATCGGAGTTATAACCCATTTGTACCCTTTTGCGTTTCTTTTTTTGAAGTGTATATATGTGATTAAAACAGTGTAAAATTCTGAATTTTTCCTATTGAACGCGGAAACTGGCAAAATGTTACGAAATGTACTGATAAATGCTCAGTTCGCCTGTTTTTAATCAAACTTCTCATCTTTCTTCTGGGACGGGAGAAGTCACTTTTCCTACTTTTTCAATTCTAGATTAAGGCCTGAGGGGTGAGGACAAAAGATATGTAATGTCACATGAAGTAATCAATAAAGCAGTACACGGAGACTAAAGGCAGAATTTAAGACGCTTCACCTTTGCTATTCTATCAGCCACCTTTATACCCTGTATTAAAAATGGAGAAAAAACTTACCAATTTGTGGGTAACTTGTAAAAAAAAAAGAAAAAAAAAAAAGAAGCTTTTTAATTATACTGAGATTTAAAAAAAACTCAAAAATGTTCTGTGAGTTGGTATGGTTTTAAAATGTAATAATATGTTTTGATAAAACTTTTTGTGCAAGACTTGAAATAGAGGCCTGCAGTCAATATTTTAGACCTACATGTACATGTAGTATGTGAACTAAAAATTAACCTGCTAAAATTATTAAGAAATCGCAGGTCTTTTTTCAACAGACAAATATATGTACGATCATCCCATCTTCTATTTAGCTGAAGCTGAGCCAGTGAATCTGTTGTGTTTTGGGGGAGGGACGTAGCGTGGTAGGTTTGGGATCTATCCCTGTCGGTGGGCCCATTGGTCTATTTCTCGCTCCTGCCAGTGCACCACGACTGGTACATCAAAGGCTGTGGTATGTGCTATCCTGTCTATGGGATGATGCATATAACAGATACCTTGCTACTAATAAAAAAAGATGTAGCGGGCTTCCTCTCTAAGACTATATGTCAAATTACCAAATGTTTGACATCCAATAGCCGATGATTGATAAATCAATGTGCTTTAGTGGTGTTATTCAACAAAACAAACTTCAACTGTTATATTTTAATTTTATAATTCTCTAAAATACATCTCAGAGATCCAAATTCTCCGCACACTGTGTCAAACCCGCCACTGAATTCGTGCTGTCTTATTTTCAGCAGATCATACATGTATATTTTCTTAGCAGGTCATATTTCTTTTGGCCTGCTATTTAAAACAATTGACATCAGTACATATTTTACTTACTATTTCGTGCCCTGTAGCCTTCTAGAGTTATTCATTATGGTTATTTTTCGTGTTAGGGCGTCATTAAACATTCATTCATTCATTCATTATAGTTATTCATGCCAATTCATCGGTTCTATTTTAACACAATTGAACTATGGGGCAGAATGTAGCCCAGTGATAAAGGTCTCACTTGATGTACGGTCGTCCTGGGATCAATCCCCGTCAGTGGGCCCATTGGGCTATTTCTTGCTCCAACCAGTGTGTCACGACTGGTACGTCAAAGGCTGTGGTATGTGCTATCCTGTTTGTGGGATGGTGCATATAAAAGATCCACTTATTTCACTGATAATTTAGGATATTTCACTGAATGTTATATAATAAAATAAATGTATGCATTCCTATTACTAAAACGGATGTCTTGTGTTTAGGGAATTACCTCCCATAGGCCGTGGTCCTAGGCATTCTGTCGAGCGAGTTCCGTATCGATTCCAGCCAAACTACAACACAAGACGCAGAGTGAAAGGAAGGGGAAGTGTTGTAAGTATTTCTGATCTGGCCATGAAAAAAAACAATAGAGGGTAGTGACAATATGTCAGAATTACCAAATGTTTGACATCTAATAGCCAATGATTAATTAATTAATGTGTTCTAGTAGTGTCATTAAACAAAACAAACTTTAACCAAAGACTGTGTCAGAATGGCCGATGTTTGACATTCGATAACCAGCGATCAATTAATCAATGCGCAGTAGTAGCGTCTTTAAGCAAAACAAACTTTAACCAAAGACTGTGTTAGAATGGCCGATGTTTGACATTTGATAACCAGTGATCAATTAATCAATGCGCAGTAGTAGCGTCTTTAAGCAAAACAAACTTTAACTGAAAACTATCAGAATTACCAAATAGGTGACATCCAATAGCCAATCATTAATTTGAGGGGCGGGACGTAGCCCAGTGGTAAAGCGCTCGCTCGATGA
The DNA here is from genome assembly GCF_016097555.1 of Gigantopelta aegis. Classification (NCBI taxonomy): domain Eukaryota; kingdom Metazoa; phylum Mollusca; class Gastropoda; order Neomphalida; family Peltospiridae; genus Gigantopelta; species Gigantopelta aegis. Next base: position 18,637,819 of record NC_054709.1, read on the forward strand.
GCAGTCGGTCTGGGATTGATCCTCGTTGGTGGGCCCATTGGGCTATTTCTTGTTCCAGGCAGTGCACCACGACTGGCATATCAAAAGCTGTGGTACCCTGTCTGTGGAATGGTGCATATAAAAGATGCCTTGCTACTAATCGAAAAAAAGGAGCCCATGAAGTGTCGGCAGTGGGTTTCCTCTCTCAGTATCTTGTGGTCCTTAACCATATGCCTGATGCTATATAACCCATACATACATTTTGTTGAGTGCATCGTTAAATAAAACATTTCCTTCCTTCCAATGTTTAATTAATCAGTGTGTTCTAGTGAGTTTAGTTAAACTTAACAAACTTTGTTGAGTGCATCGTTAAATAAAACATTTCCTTCCGTCCAATGTTTAATTAATCAGTGTGTTCTAGTGAGTTTAGTTAAACTTAACAAACTTTGCTCCAAACTAAAAATTAGCACAAAATGGTGTAATTGTAACTTTAGAATTGTACTTTTCTTTTTATGCTATAACTTAACCTCTGACCTTTACAACCCACTCACCCTCCAATTTCAGTGGAGAAGAAAGAAAGGATATCACGTTATTGGAAGAGGATAAATTGGCTATTCTGGAAGCTTCTAACTAGGATGTTAAGACCAGTCCATTGTCATGGGGGAGGGGGACTGCCATAGTTTTGAGGTCAGGTTAAGGAAAAGGGAAAATGATTCAATTTTCTTTATTTATTGTTTCCAACGCCATATAACGTAAATAGAATGTGTTGAGTGCATTGTAAAATAACACATTTCCTTATATTTTTGTTTTGTTTAGAGATACCATTCTCATAGTCGGTCTCGCAGTGAAACTCCGCCCCACTGGAAGAGAGAGCTGTCCCGGTTGAAACCACTGGAGAAGGTTCAAGAGATGGAAGACCGGTGGTTGAAGGGAGACAAGATGGAGTCGAACCAAGCAGAAAACGGGAAAAATGGGAAAACCAACAACCGAGGACCGGTCAGGAACCGACTGGGAAAACGTCAGGAGATGGATGACGCCAAAGAATTACGGTTTGTAATAAATTAAGGTGCTCTTGATTCACGTGCGGTCGGTTTAGGATCGATCCCCGTTGGTGGGCTCGTGGCACTTCTCATTCCAGCCAGTACATCGGTGTAGGATCGATCCCCGTTGGTGGGCCCGTGGCACTTCTCCTTCCAGCCTGTACATCGGTGTAGGATCGATCCCCGTTGGTGGGCCCATGGCACTTCTCATTCCAGCCAGTACATCGGTGTAGGATCGATCCCCGTTGGTGGGCTCATTGGGCTATTTCTCGTTCAACCAGTGCACCATGACTCGTGTATCTAAGGCTGAGGTATGTGCTATCCTGTATGTGGGATGGTGCATATAAAAGATTCCTTGCTACTAATGGGGAATATTATGGAGGATAAAATGAGGGAATTATGATTTAAAGTGCATTGCCAAATATATTGTTTGCTTTGCATTATTACATGTATTATTCATAAAATATCAATGGGCTGTTGTTTAATTTACTTAAGATTGATACTTAATTCATATACATATCAGGCAAGGGTTACCCCACCAACCCCACTGTCTTGGATACATCCAATGGGGAATCTCACAGAATGTGTCCAAGACAGTCGTGCTTGAACCTTTGGTGGATGTAAGCACGAGTTAAATGGTTGATTGATTGACAGGTAAGGGAGACAATTTTCTGTTGTGAAAGATATGGCTCAGGTTGTGTAGCATTTTTGTTGTACTAGTGCTAAGAAAGTATGAATAATATCAATAATGAAAAGAAGAAACACATTTTCTTAATTAAGAACTTACAATGTAACTACTTAACTTTAATCATGTATTGCCTCCATGTTTCTATTCTTATCTCACAGGAATGATGAAAAGAAGTCCAGACATAAGAAGCATTCTAAGGACAAAAAGTAAGTTACTAAATGTTAAATGAATGTTTCAAATTCCATTTTCCACAGACAGAACAGCACATACCAAGGTCTGTAATGTATATCAGCCTTTGAGCACTGGTGGGATTGGGAAATAATGAAATTGATGCACTGAAGTGATAGGTCCTATGACTCACAGAAATGAAAGTTGTTCGTAATTCTTAAATTTAAAAAAAAAAAATTCTGTTTAAATAAAAAAGAGGTATTTTTCATCCAATCTTTTGCTGAAAAAAATTGTTACATACAAAATGTTCCATACAAAACTTATAATATGGTTTCGGCTCATCCATTACATTTTGATCATCATGCAATCTTAACCCTGGGCCAATATTAAAATTTCTTGATTTCTTTTTTTTAAAACTCTCTTCATGTCTGGGCCCATTACCTCTGGACTAGGATTGTGTTGGAGTGGGGGGAGGGGGGGGGGGGTGTGTGTGTGTGCAGGATTTAGCTCAGTGGGTTGAGTGCTTACTTGAGGTGCTTGTGTTACAGTATCGAACCACCTCGGTGGATCATTCAACTGATCGCGTTTTTTTCTTATTCCAATCAGTACACCACAACTGGTCCAAGGCTGTGGTATGTGCTTTCCTGTCTGTGGGAAAGTGTATATAAAAGATCCCTTGCTGCATTAGGAAAAATGTAGCGGGTTTCCTCTGATGACTACTAGTCAGAATTAACAAATGTTTGACATCCAATAGCCGATGATTAATTAATCAATGTGCTCTAGTGGTGTCCTTAAACAAAACAAACTTTCAGGAAGATGTTGGGAATCGATTAGAATTTTGTGATCAATCTTCAGTTAGAGTTGGTTTAGATCAATTGATCAAGTTATATAGTTGGTTTAATTTATATGAACTTAAAAAGGATTTGAATTATTAGGACTATGCATCTATTGTCCTGTTGGGAGTGGGACGTAGCCCAGTGGTAAAGTGTGGTCGGTCTGGGATCGATCCCCGTCGTTGGGCCCACTGAGCTATTTCTCGTTCCAGCCAGTGCACCACAACTGGTATATCAAAGGCTGTGGTATGTACTACCCTGTTTGTGGGAAAGTGCATCTAAAAGATCCCTTGCTGCTAATTGAAAAGAGTAGCCCATGAAGTGGCGATAGCGGGTTTCATCTCTCAATATCTGTGTGGTCCTTAACCATATGTCTGACGCCATATAACCGTAAATAAAATGTGTTGAGTGTGTCGTTAAATAAAACATTTCCTTCTATTGTCCTGTTCAGCAGGCTAGACCCAAGTAAATTGTTTATTTTACTTCTAATAACTATACAATATCAGTTTTCTTTACGCACACATGAAAGCAAACACTGCTTTGGAAAGTGCAATGAGTTTCCTTAAAACACTAACTTCCTAACCTCCCATGGGCTTAATGAATACTCTTCAATAATTATTATTAATTTTAGACCAGCCCATCTAAATTTGCACCGAAATTATATTATATTAATAATGTATATTGGTTAGGAATGTTACTATTTTTCTTTAAGGATACAGCCAAAATTTATTAACCCCAATTTTCCCTTTTTAATACTTTTCAAAATTGACTGTATTTGATAGGTTATTCCTGTCCTGAGTCAGACCCCCGATCCTATATATCAATGCTTTCACCACTATAGTGCATTCTTGTATGATGGTCATTGCCTCATATACTGACTTCCAGAAAGGCTTCTGAGTGGAGGAGACCCTGTGTGAGTGGTCCCTATCCATTATGTACCAAAAACTGTTTTGGTTTCCAAAGATTATTAAAAGAGCACGACTATTCAGCGAAAATAATATATATATATATAATAATTTTTCTAAAAACAGTTTCCAATGGGTTCCCATGATCACAAGACATGGCCTGCTGTAGCAATGAAGTTGGTCATTTTCTTTAAACTGCTTGTTGCAGGCACAGAAAGCATAAGAAGCACCACAAAAGCAAATCTGGGCAGGGCGACGAAGTGGACGAGGACCATGATGAAAAGGACAGGAAGAGTGAAAAGAAGAAAAAGAAGAAGAAGAAACAACACCGTAGGAAGGCAGACAAAATGATAACGGAGACAGACTCGGACAGCGACAGCGACAGCAGTTCACAGTCTGAGGTCGACACCCATTTCGGTAGACCGGCCACGCAGAGTGGTAACACTGTCAAATCTAAGAAGGAGGCGGCGGAAAGGCTCATGAAAGGCTACGGACCGGAACGGATGTCGGAGAGAGGAGATTTCGATCCGAGAGAATTCTTTGAGAAAGATACAACCAGAGCTGAGACCGAGGAGGTTTTCAGGTTTGGGTCGAACACTCGCAGCTTCCCTGGAGTGGCTGCCTACAGGAGAGAGGCTGATCCACCGGGTAGGGGGGGTGATGGAAGAAGAGCAGAGCGATCCCCATCTCCAGATCCTGGGTCTACGTTCAGGAGGTCACCAAACAGATCTAGGGGTCAGAGGGGCAGCAGGATGTCGCCCATCAGGGGACAACGAGAATCTGGGTCACCAGATAGGTTGAGAGGCCTGAGGTCAAATAGCATGTCACCACTAAGGGCTGGACCTGAGTCTAGGTCACCGGATAGGGGTAGAAATCAGAGGTCAAAGAGGATGTCACCAGTGAGATCAAGACGAGAATCTAGGTCACCAGAAAGGTTGAGAAATCGGAGGCCAAAAAGAATGTCACCAACAAGGGCCAGATCTGAGTCGAGGTCACCAGAGAGGATTAGAAAAAGGATTTCTCCAGTGCGGGCCAGACGAGAATCTAGGTCACCAGAAAGGTTGAGAAATCAGAGAGGTGGTAGGATGTCCCCAGTTAGGTCTAAACAAGAATCGCTGACTAAATCTAGAAATGTCCGTGGTTACAGACCATCATCACCTGAGTTGCCCAGGCGACGGAGGGGAAGTTCCAGTTCCAAAGAGAGGAGTCCAATCAGGTCGCAAGACCGAAACAACTTTCCTAAAACATCTCGGGTCAGATCTGAATCTAAATCTCCAGTGAGAAGATCTAGACCGCGATCCAAACACCTCTCTCCATCAAGACCACATGACCGGAGGTCAAGGTCATATTCACCACGCCGCGGCAACAGGTCAATTTCTCGCGAGAGAGTCAGCACGAAAAACTTGAAACGGCTGGACAGGCTTCCACAACATGGAGGCAAGAAATCGTCACGATCACGGTCAAGGTCGTCTGAGAGAGTGAGAGGTCAGAAGAGTGCTCTTCCTGTAAGATCACGCAGGCACAGATCCTCTGGCTCGAGTTCTTCTTCAGATTCTGACGAGAGACGTAAAAAGGATGACAGAATACCTTCAGCAAGACCAGCTAGACCTCGAGCGCCATCTGCTTCCAGTTCCTCGGACTCCAGTGCAAGACATAGAAAAGTGAACAAGGCACCAGGGACACGGTTGCACACACATCAATCCCAGTCACCTTCGAGTTCAGATTCGGATTCCAAAGCCAGACGTCCGAAAAATGACAAAGTGCTTGCTGCTCGATCGCAGAAGGGTGGGTCACGGTCGAGTTCAGGGTCTTCTGATTCCAGCAGGAGACGTCGCCTGGCTGGCAAGACACAACCTGTACCATCTGGTCGTCATCGCCGGTCCGGTTCCGGATCTGGTCGTCATCACCGGTCAGGTTCCAGATCAAGTTCTTCTGATTCCGCTGCCAGAGGTCGTAAGGATGTTGGGCATCCAAGAAGAGTCATGCCAAAGTATGTTTGAACACACTGTATATTTTTAATGATGTCAAAAGAATTTATTTAAAAAAAATACTAATATGGTTTCAGTATATCCATTTAAGATACAAAGATGGAACAAATCTATATATTTAAATATTAATTTTAATTAAGATTTGTGGTTACTGTGAAAAACGTTTTTAAGGGGGGGGGGGGGGTAATTTTTTTTATAAACTTGAATTAAATTTACGAACTCCAAAAATGGTTTTAAACTCATAATTCCTAACTAAATACTTATTTTTGTATATATTTACGACAAAACTAATCTTTATTTCCATATATACCATATTGTCAGTGGTGTGGTTTCCTCTCTGGTTTGCCACTGTGCCCTTGCCATGTATTCCATGATGTCCATTGTATATGTAAGAAATAGTAAAATTATCATTGCTAATATGATAAAAGGCATCCATATCCAACAAATTGCATAGGCTAAAGGCCAAGGGTGATAACATTTTTGTCTAAGAAACTTGATAGAAAGTAAGTTGCCTTTGTGCCCCTCTTTTGAAGGAAAAGTTTGCCATCATGCCCCTCCAAATTGCCTTCATGCCCTACTTTCAGTTAATAAACTGAAGGCAACACTTGCCATTCTTCCCCAAAATTAAAATTTTGACCTGTGTTAGTTACAATGTAATGTTAGTGGTAACAGGATAAAAAGAGATTCTCGTGTATTTTTCAGACCAGTGATTCGACGGTTATCCGAGAGTCCTCCACCATCCCACTGGACACCTGGACAGAAATCAAATACCAAAGTTCAGAAAGAACCAGCCATTGCTTCCAACAGGTTCGTCTAACTTTTTCAGGGAAAAAAAAAAAATATGGTGGGATATTGATTGCATGTAAAAATACATTTAGATAAATAGATGACTTCTTAAGGCAGCAACTTTGAGAATATTTAAAAACTATTTCTTCATTTAAAATAAACAATCCACGTTAACTGTCTATACAGCCTTGGTCCCCTGGATCTTCACTCCAATAATGTGATATCCAGGATCTTTTTGCAGGGGGTGGGGGTCTGCATGCAACTATGTAAATGTAAATTGTAATGAATGCATTTTAAAATAAGTTGAAAAAAGCTACTTTTTATTAAATCATTAGCAGGGGTCTAGACTCCCTCGCTCACCCCCCCCCCCCCCCCCCCCCCCCCCCCCCCCCCCCCCCCCCATCCGCACCTGATATTAACTGGAATGTAAAATGTATTTGCAGACCAGAGAAACTATCTTCACCAACAGCGCCACTGGCAAGTGTAGCAAGCACTGACCTCCAGTCTTCTACTGCTACCAACATGCAGTGTGTTAAACTGGTTAACAGCACGAGTAAAATCCAGTACGATCTAGCCAGAGCATCGGAAATCCCTGTGGCAGCCGATCCCGTCAAGTTACCAGAGGCAGTTGCCGTGACAACACGAAACAAGACGACCTCGGGGTCATCAGCTTCGTCAAGGTCACGGTCGAAATCGGCATCACGGCCGAGGTCACGTTCTCATTCAAGGTCATCATCTGGTTCACGGTCAAGGTCAAGGACAGGTTCACGGTCGAAAGGCAGATATGCATCCTCCAGTTCAGATTCCGAGTACAAGAAGACGAAAGAGAAAACAAAAGTAGAAGTATGTGTTCATTTGTTGTAGTGTTTGTCTTGGTTGTAACCAACAAAAAGATTGATTCATTCCATTGATTCATTCCATTGATTCATTAATTCCACATTATTTATGTTTCTAAAATTGCGTTTCAGGTAAAAATTGATTGATTTATTGATTCATCCATCCATTCATTCTCCAGCCAGTGCACCACGTCTGGTATATCAAAGGCTGTGGTATGTACTACCCTGTCTGTGGGATGGTGCATATAAAAGATCCCTTGCTGCTAATCGAAAAGAGTAGCCCATTAAGTGGCGACAGCAGGGTTCCTCTCTTAATATCTGTGTGGTCCTTAACCAAATGTGTGGTATATTAAAGGCCATGGTATGTACTACCCTGACTGGGATGGTGCATATAAAAGATCCCTTGCTGCTAATCGAAAAGAGCAGCCCATGAAGTGGCGACAGCAGGTTTCCTCTCTCATTATCTGTGTGGTCCATAACCATAAGTTTGACGCCATATAACCATAAATAAAATGTGTTGAGTGCATCGTTGAATAAAACATTTCCTTCCTTCCTTCATCCATTCATTCATTCTATTTTATTTATTTTTCTAAAATTGTGTTTCAGGAAAAAATCAAATGGCAGCCACCCCCAGAACCTGAAGAAGATGAAACACCAAGACATGTATGTCAAACAATTTCTTTATTCATAAACTTTATCAATAAATGTTTAATCTTGAGACTTTTTGCTCAGCTGATAAATGTAGCTTTTAGCCTTGATATTTTTTTACCACGCGTGGCAAAGATCTTATTGTGTGCAGGCTATGTGAACTATCGGCTAAGCTGAATTCACCAACTGACCAATGGAAACACGAAAATTGCATCAGGATGACATTGTGACAGTCATAAGCCAACTAGTTCAGAACTTAGCCCATTGTGTGCTGTGAAATTGCTAAGAGCTATTAGCTGAGCAAAAAGTCTTAAGTAACGTTTTGCTCAGCTGATAGCTCTCGTCTGATAAATATACCTATATAGCTTTACTGATAATATACCTATATAACTTTACTGATAAATATACCTATATAGCCTTACTGATAAATACACCTATTGAACAGTGAACATATCTCACAATTGACTGGATGTTGGGATGTTCATACAAAGTCCATTGAAAATTGGAGGAGAAAAAAGTTTTTTTTAACTTAAGGACACCATAATGAGCACATTGATTTTATTTATCATCAGCTATTGGATATCAAACACCGGCCTCGGTGATGTCGTAGTTAAGCCATCGGGCATACGGCTGGTAGGTACAGGGTTTGTAGCCCGGTACCTGCTCCCACCCAGAGCGAGTTTAACGACTCAATGGGTAGGTGTACGGCCACTACATCGACTTCTCCCTCACCAACCACTAACAGCTAACCCAGTCTCCTGGACCAACTAACAACTAACCCACTGTCCTGGACAGACAGCCCAGATAGCTGAGGTACCGGCTCCCACCCAGAGCGAGTTTAACGACTCAATGGGTAGATGTACGTCCACTACATCGACTTCTCCCTCACTAACCACTAACAATTAACAACTAACTCTCTGGTCAGACGGCCTATATCGCTGAGGTGTGTGCCCAGGACAGTATGCTTAAGCCTGATATAAGCATGGAAGTAAAAAATTTAAAAAGAAGATATCAACCATGTGGTAATTCTGACATACAGTCTTAGAGAGGAAACCTGCTACATTTAAAAAAATTGGAGGCGTGCAAATACATGTAGTTTTTGAATTGAGGTAAAATATTCTTCATGAGAGCAGTGGAATCTGGCTACGTCAGTAGAACACTTGCCTGAAGTGTTGTGGTCGCAGGATCGAACCCTCTCAGTGAACCCATTCTCTGATTGGAAAGTGCGTATAAAACATCCCTTGCTACTAATGGAAAACTGAAGCGGGTCTCCTTTAAGACTAGGGGTGAGACATAGCCCAGTAGTAACGTGCTCTCTTGATGCGTGATCAATCTAGGATCGATTCCTTTCAGTGGGCCCATTGGGCTATTTCTTGTTCCAGCCAGTGCTCCACAACTGGTCTAACAAAGGCCATTTCATGTACTATCCTGTGTGGGATGGTGCATATAAAAGATCCCTTGCTGCTAGTCGAAAAGAGTAGCCCATGAAGTGGTGACAGCAGGTTTCCTTTCTCATATACATGTATGTAGTCCTTAACCATATGTCCGATGCCATATTTAACTGTAAATAAAATGTGTTGAGTGCATCATTAAATAAACCATTTCCTTTCTTCCTTTAAGACTGTATGTCACAAACACCAAATGCTGATGTTGTTAAACAAAACAAACTTTCACTTTTTGATGAGAAAATACTAAGTTTTCTTCCTTTTTTTAAAATATAAACTAAATATTTATTGCATTGTTACAGAATTTTAAAAAAGAAAAGAAAGCATTGAAGAAAGCAACTATAGTGAAACCTCTCAAAACCGGACCCTCTGTAAATTGGAATTCCCCCAAAACCAGACATTTTTCTTGGTCCCTTTTTTAAAAATCAGTACAGAAATTAACCTTTCTAAACCGGATACCTTTTAAAACCGGAAATTTTACTCAGTCCCGAGGGTGTCCGGTTTAGAGGAATTTCACTGTAGTTAATATTGAAAACTCTCTTGTGAAGGCAAATTCTAAGCAGATACATGCAGATGAAGTAGGTTCAAATCCAGTCAAAATACCCTTTGTGTTTGTATTCTATGTATTTGCAAACAGTACAGCACATATCACAGCCTTTGATTTCAGGGCACAGGTTGATGCGCGGTCGGTCTAGGATCAATCCCCGTCGGTGGCCCATTGCGCTATTTATCCTTCCAGCCAGTGCACCACGACTGATATATCAAAGGCTGTGGTATGTGTTATCCTGTCTGTGGGATGGTGCATATAAAAGATCCCTTGCTACTAATGGACAATGTGTCAGGTTTCTTCTCTGAGACTATATGTCAAAATTACCAAATCTTTAACATCCAACAGCTGATGATTAATAAATCAATGTGCTCTAGTGGTGTTGTTTAAAAAAAAAAGAACCCTTTAACTTTGATTTGGGGGCACAGGTTGCCTAAATACAGTTTATGTTCACTGCATTATTCTTTTTTTACAGAATGAAAACAGGAATGGTCACGTGCATAATGACACAGGTTCTTCAAGATTAAATATTCGGACACCGCCATTGCCGCCACTGGATCAAGTTGCTATGGCAACATGTGAACTTGCAAAGTATGGACCTTTTTCTTTTCCAGTTAATACATGTAAATACAGTGAAACTCCTCAAAACCGGAAGTCCCCGAAAGCTGGATGTTTTAAATATCAGTGCAGAACAAAACCTCTTTAATGTGGATGCCCCTTAAAACTGTACTTTTTACTTGCTCCTGTGGGTGTCCGGATTAGAGAGATGTTCGTGTAATAATAGTCAGTAGTATTTAAAATTATGTTTTCTCCCTCGACATACTGATATGGAATAACACTTTATTGCAGAGTTTCTTGTTCCCACCAGTGACAACTGGTCAAAGGCTGTGGTATGTGCTATCCTGTCTGTGGGAAAGTGCATATAAAAGATCTCTTGATCCTTTGCTGTATTGGGAAAAATGTAGTGGGTTTCCTCTGATGACTACGAATCAGAATTACCAAATGTTTTACTTTCAGTTACCGATGATTAATTAATCAATGTGATTTAATCCCCCTCGGTGGGCCCATTGGGTTATTTCTCGTTCCAGCCAGTGCACCACGACTAAGCCGTGGTATGTACTACCCTGTCTGTGGGATGGTGCATATAAAAGATCCCTTGCTGCTAATTGAAAAGAGTAGCCCATGAAGTGGCGACAGCGGGTTTCCTCTCTGAATATCTGTGTGGTCCTTAACCATATGTCTGATGCCATATAACTGTAAATAAAATGTGTTCAGTGCGTCGTTAAATAAAATATTTCTTTCTTTCTTTCAATGCGATTTAGTGGTGTCGTTAAATAAAATAAACTTTAACTTTATTGGAAAGTTTGAAGGATATTGGCCTGATTTTTTTTTAAGTTATGTGATTTCCATTATAAGCAATATAATTATTTATTATTACCCATACATGTATATGGGCTAAAATATCCATGGTAATATTTTTTTTGATAGTTGCAGTGTTCAGATTAGTTCTACTGATAAATTGGTTGTTTGTTTGCTATGGCTGGAACGTCCCTTTCATTCATTTAATGTTTCCATTCATTAGTCAGATTACACATGAAATACAATCTACATAATGTTTTTGACTCATTTGTTTCATAAACATGAATTGGAAATATTTTCATAAGCAGGGCACTTTCAATATAGCCTCATAGCTTTTCAGTTATTTTCTAAGTGACACATTTGTTAGAGAAATCAGTCATATTCATAGTAGCAAAAATGTACCATGTTACCCACCTTAAAGAATACAACACAGAGCTCACATTCAAAAAAGTTTCGTGTTAGCCAATATTTGCTTGAAAATTGCCAAACGGTGGTTATTTTAAACAACATTTTATGGTTTAAATACTAATTTGTCTGTGGGAAGGGTGATCCTTGACAACACTTTAATGTTTAAGGATCAGCTCCTTTAAAACAAGTTTTGCTCCCAAAACGCCTTAATTTACTTGTAATGATTGATCCTCTTGGCAGACCCATTCTGTGATTGGGTTTTTGTCCCCTTTCAACAAGTGCTCCACAACTGTTATATCAAAGGTCATAACCTGTCTGTGTGGAAAGTGCATATACAGGTAATTATATGATCCCTTGCTGCAAATTTTTAAAATGTGGGTTTCTTTTGAAGTATATTTTTTTATAATTCCCAAATGTTTGACATCCATTAACTGATGGCTAGTTAATGTGCTCTAATAGTGTGTTAAACACAACAAATTTAACAGTCTCTAGACTATATACTAGTTATATTGACACTTTGAGGCTAGCTTTCAAAAGTGTTATAAGTATTTGGCTCAGAACAATATATCATTCTTCTATTATGTCTATATAATATGCAAAATAATTCTTTGCTACCTTTTTTAGTGCATGAGTTTAGTGTATAATATTTACCAAAAGACTGCATTCATTGTAAATACAGTTGAATCCTGTTAGCTTGAAACCCAGCCACTGCTCGAGAAGGTGTTCGACCAGTCGGGTAACTAGTTCGACCTAATTTTTTAGTCAACAGTGTGTGAGTGTAACTCTGGTACTTGGTTCTTGGTTTGAGCATTGCAATGTATTCGACCATTCCGAGTTCGACCCAGTGAGATTCTACAGTATTCTGGAGCCAAGTAACCGATTGTTTCATTGGAGCTAATTCATACTTTTTACTGTTTGCTTCGTTTTAATTTCAGGAAAGTAGGCAGGCAGATTAAGCCGATTCCCGAAAAGAAGGTTTCATCTCCGAAAAAACAAGTGAAATCCCGATCTCCATCACCCAGTGACGACGTGAGACATGGGGCGACAAGTCCACGCATGCACAAGACACAGGCGGCACCCAGGCTGGAGAGAGCGGACATACCGGCGAAACACTCAGCCAAATATCTCGACATTGAACTGCCACCGGAGAAGGAACCGGAGGTCATGCGGAGTCGATCGGGGTCGTCGTCCTCTTCTAGTTCTCGATCATCGTCAGCTGGTGAAGTGAGAGCTAGAGGGAGAAGTTCATCCTCGTCCTCTGAATCATCTCCGTCCAGCTCCTCGCAGTATTCTCCAGAGAGGAAGAAAAGAAGTCCTTCACGGTCTAGGAGTGGGGACAGGAAACAACTCGACTCCCACGCTGATGCAAAGAGAGTTCCAACAACGAGAGATCAGCGCATCAGTCCCAACAGATCCAGATCCGGTTCGCGTTTATCACCCAAAACGAGAACGTCACCTCAAAGGCGGGTGGTGTCTTCTGTAGAGAAAGGGAGATTACCTGAATTGTCACCACCGAGGCCGCCCAAATGGTCTCCTGTAAGGTCAAGGTCACCAAGGAGGTCTCCAGTAAGGTCAAGATTACCAAGGAGGTCTCCGGTAAGGTCACGGTCACCAAGGCGGTCTCCAGCAATGTCGCGGTTGCCAAGACGCCGATCACCAATACCACGACGACGGACGCCATCACCCAGACGAAGATCTCCCTTGCGGCGCCGTTCGCCACTGTCACCACGCCGACTGTCGCCACGCCGATCATCCCTGCATCGGAGATCGAGATCTAGGTCGAGAAGACGTCGCATGTCGGTGTCTCCACCAAAAAGACGGTCAAAATCGCCACGGAAATGGTCGCCACAGCGATTATCCCGTCGAAGATCGTTATCAAGGTAATTAAAAAAAAATTTGTCAAAGAAGTAATTACCACTAAATTGAATACAATCCTCATCAATTATTTCCCAACACCCGGGAGGTACACCTTGCCGATATGGTGGTACATAGCCCAGTGGTAAAACGCTCACTTGACACGTGGTGGGTCTGGGATCGATCCCCGTTGGTGAGCCCATCGGGCTATTTCTTGTTGCAGCCAGTGCACCACCAATGGTATATCAAAGGCCATGGTATGTGCTATCCTGTCAGTGGGATGGTGCATATGAAAGATTATAAGACTCTATCAAGTGTGGTCATGTGGGATAGAAAACGTACACCCTGGTGGTGAAAATTTCGACCATGAGACTGGGCAAGCCTCGTCCCAGGTCGAAATTTCCACCACCTCGGGTGTATTTTTTCTATCCCACATGACCGCATATGATGGAGTCTTTTTCTCTCATTCATTCGGTAAAATAAACCATTATTTTACACAGACAAAGATGGCTGAACAAGTAACTTTTTTATTTGACCATTTTGTCATAAATAAACTACACTATCGTATTTGCCGTGTTTGTTTCATGAAGGTTTGAATAACAAAATATTAATTTAAAACTGTGTCTAATGACCTCACGTCACCACCTCACATTAATATGACGTCATATATTACCAATGACGTCATGTTAAATGCAAGCGTGTGATATCCCATGTAAGATAGAAATTTCTTACATGGCTTTCTTTCATGGGATAGCTTTGTTCTATATACCCGAGGATGAGAGAAACTTTGCTATTAATACAGGCCATAGGATTCATGGGAAACACTTTTTCGGTTCCGTACCTTGTGATCATGGAAACCGATCGGAAACTGGTTTTAGGTTCTGTGAAACCAAGTCATGTGATTTTCAACATACTGTTGTGATTTTGACAGCTAAATAAAAAATAATAATTTAGGTCTACGTCATTTCCTCCTATAATGAAACTACAGGAAATAGTGGGGCCTATTCGATTGCCACCTTCAATACTCCAGCATATGCGTGATGTCGACTTTTGTCAACTTTGGTGACAGTAGTCAGAAGATTAAATATTTTGTACACAATTATATTTGAATTTAAATACTATTTCTTGACCGCTACATTTAAGAGATATATTGCAAGTAAACAGTGCCAGTGATTTTGGTTCAAATGCTTAAAGCATTTGATTTTAGCATATGTGGTAACTGATTCGGGTTTACCTGAACCAGAACACTGAGAAGTTCGGTTAACACAGCAAACCGAATCGGGTCTCGTGATTGTAGTGCGAAATCAAAAACATATTTCAAAAAAAAAAAGATACTGTAAATCATGAAATTAATGCGAGCAAGTAATAATTAATGCGAAAAATGCGGTGAACACATCGACGCAATAATAACTTGACGCATTTTGTTTAATCTCATTCCCAATACAGAAAATGTGCAGGATTTTACTATAAATAGTATAATACTTCTAAATAAAATAAAACTTTTATAATATAAAGATGAAACAATATACAATTTTTTTTTTTTTTTTAAACGTCTTTTTGTGAATACTTCAAGAATCTTTCTTCCCTTTCGATGTTGTCATTCTATTTTCACTTTCCTGGAATATCATAGCGGTTATATAATACAGTGATGTTCCAAATGTTTTGTTTTTAAAAAGCTCATTTTGCGATGTGAGTATTTTTCAAATTTTCTTACTTCTGGATTACTGTATACATTTAAACTGTTTTGAACATTTGTAAAATTATAATCAACAAATTTTATTACTAAATATATTCCTTTAAAAATGAAACAGTAGAAAATTATATAACCGTAACCAACAATCCGTGCGTATTTCTTCAAACCATTTGGCTCGATTCTATACATGGCATTTAATTTAGACTGGTCGCAAGTTGTCACTGTTGCAACATATCCCATTTGTTAACGTCTATTCCTGTGCTGCGCATCAAGTGTATAAAATCAGTCTAAAACATTTGTTAGAATAATACGTCTGCGTTCGCATGAAATATTGTGCCCTATAATAGTGACCCATTTACCTTTTATTCCTACTGGTGATTAATTAGAAGCAATCACCACACAAAAGTGCGAGGCATACCCTTAACAATAAGGTGTAGTTATACTAATTACACTACTTCCTGGTCGACCCACCTTGTGATTAGCTTCAGGTTATGTAGCAGCTGTGAAAACAACTACTGACTTCTATTAACATGAAAGATGAAGCCCAAACAATATAATAACAACACAACTTTTGTTTTTATGTGATGTGGACTTTTGCCCGACACATTAATAAAAATACGCATTTTTGTTCACTCATGTACGGATGCAATAATATCATGACGTATTAATTACATGATTTACAGTACATATGTTATTTTTGTTGAATACTTGTACTCGATATAATAATCATGGGAAACGAAATTGCAGTGATTTTACCGACACGCTACCAATATGGTGTACTCTGAAGGCCTGTAATGGAAAAATAAATATCAGAACATTTTACCAAATGTTTGACATCCAATAACCGATAATTAATAAATCAATGTGTACTAGTGGTGTCGTTAACTTTGCCGATAATAATAAGCTTTACGGTGGCTTTCCATATCAGTTTGTATGATTTTTATGTTCATCATTTGTGATGGATGACTTGTGTGTGATGGATGACTAATAGTCATCCATCACACACAAGTCATCTGTCACACACATATCCCACTCTGTACATTAAGTTTAGCAGGCAAGCATTATTTGCATTTGATTAATGACTGAATTTTTTTATTCCAGCCAGTGCACCATGACTGGTATATCAAAGGCTGTGGTGTGTTCTATATCCTGTCTGTGGGATGGTGCATATCAAAGATCCCATACCACTAATGGAAAAATGTAGCAGTTTTTCTCTCTAAGACTTTATGTCAGAATTACCAAATGTTCGACATCCAATAGACGATGTTTAATAAATCCATGTGCTCTAGTGGCGTCGTTATATAAAACAAACTTTACATTATGTCAGAATTACCAAATATTTGATGTCCAATAGCTGGTGATTAATAAGTCAATATACTTTAGTGTTGTCATTAAACAAAACAAATTTTAACTCTTAAGTTATAACTTTTAATTTTAATTAAAAAAACAAAACATTTCAGGAGCCGATCCAGAAACCGGTACTCACGAAAGTCTCCAAAGCGTGACCGAGGCAGACGGTAAGAAGGTTTTTATAATTGTAGATACCACATACATGTACCAGTGACAATAAATGTTTTAGGTTGATATTCACCAGTTTTAAAGTGACAGGATTTTCAATAATATTCATAAATTTAAAATAAAATAGACCTTATTGCAAATGGAAACCTTCCAAATGCCATCTCCTGATATTTGACAACTTGGCAAAACATTTCTTTTGTCTGATTTTAACTTTGTAATAAAGTTAACCTTAAAACAATAATTAACTACATTCCCCCCTCCTCCATCCCACAAACAACAATCCCCCCTCCATCCCACATATTGTTGCATGTCGCCTAGTAATGAATAATCTGACAAAGAGATATTTGATGATTGTTTTTCCTTCTTTCTTTTTTACAGTGGAAGAAGTCACAGTCGGTCACGGTCAAGGTCAGGTCGTCACTACAGCAGTAGTAGTCGGAGTCGCAGTAGAAGCAGGGGACATCGTCGTGCACGATCCACGTCATCGAGTTCTTGACATTTGTGAATGTTTTAAAAATTGTGGTCTTAGTTGAAAAAATATTTTTTAAATAATGGTACAAGTTGAAGCATATTTTTAAAAATAATACTTTGAGATGAAACATTTAAAAAGAATGGTCTGAGCTGAAAAATATTTTAAAAAGTAATGTTGATACTTGAATGATGTGTGAAGTCCACTCACATTTCGATAGCTGACAATCAAAACTAGCTTTGTTTAAAGTCATGGTTTACAGAAAAACAAGTTTTAATTCTTAAGAATTTCAGAAACTCCAAAATGTGTGCACTTTTATTACCATATAATGTTTCATCACTCCTATTACATTGTATGTCCTATCCGCAACCCCAGTAAAAATTACAAAACCACATTTTAAGAAAATTGTGAAATAATGGATGATTCATGTAACATGTTCTGGTTGTAGGCCCTCGGTTTGAACCTACAAGTATAACAGATGGAGAATCACCAAAAAGTTTTGTCCTGGTATGGAAGTAGTGAATTTTATGGATAAAAAATGAAAATGGGGTAAAAAATAGCAAATCTTTATGCTATTAAAAATAGAAATCTTTATCCCATAAACTTATTGCAGCAAAACAAAATATATAAATGTAAGTATAGAAAATGGGTAGTGGCAACAATAATAATAATAAAAAATCACAACCTTCTGCCTGCTAATGAATCAACTGTGAACAAATAGCATTTGAATTTGTCTGTTACCATACAAAATGCTTGATTTTGAAAACAAATGAAGAGTTTAGACGCCAAATGCGATATATAAATTTTTTTCATTTTCAGTAAAAGTGATTTTTTTAATTGGCGTATATCGCGTTTTGATTTTTTTTAAATGGGATTTACCCAATACAATTTCATAAGGATCAATCACGTTTTGCGGCAAATCAGCGGGCCTACGATTAGCCCTTACTGTCATACAATAATGGGTTTAACTAAAAACAAGAAAGAAAATGGTTTATATCGCGTTTTGTGCCTGAACTCTTCTAATAGTCTTGTGAAAAGTACTTTTTAAGTGCAAATTCCCACTGATAAATATTTATATTTCGTTGTCTCAACTTTACGGTCTCATAATTCTGAAATATGTCAGCTGGTATTGTGAACAGTTTTTACGTAAGAGGCACCAGTTTACCACAAACGTTGGAAATTGTTGGATACCATTTTAAATACTACCTAAAATACTGAGGTCAAGTGTTACCAACTGCTATAAAGGAACTCAAGTCTGGTATAAATACTTACAATTACTCCCGTCGATTATATTGATATACCAGTGTTTCTGTCAGAATGAAATTTTTGACTATGGCGCTATGGAATTGAATACAGCCACAGTCAACAGGGGGTATGGGGGCCTCCCCAAGAAACAAAATGGGTCAAGTTTAGGGTTGGGGCTAAGAAAATCATACAGTAAAATGATACGAGTAATTAATTTGTCAAAAGGTTAACTTTAAAAAAAAAAATCTACAAAAACATTTGGGTATAGCACCATACCTGTTTTACCCTCTGGCAGAAACCCTGTATCCTGATAACATATATCAGTTACAGACGCAGATGTGAAAATACACCAGACATGGCGTCTTTACCACACTCGCCAGACCCAGATCGTGATTCGGTGTGTTTTGAGCCTCAACCCCAGCCGATCCCAAAGTTTGAATATCATCATTATACCGATTCATTGATTGTTTAATGCATGCTATTCAAACATCTTTTTGTCCACATCTGCGAGCTTTACTCAAAATTATTCCTATGGAATACAAATCACCCGCCTGGACCTTATGAGAATGAAGAAAGGAAAATGTTTTATTTAACAACACACTCAACACTTTTTATTTACGGTCATATGGTGTCTGGCCTTGTGAGAAGAGTGATTTATGAGGAGAGTGATATGTTCAAACCTGGACTGTTAATAAATTTGTTGTAGCCTATAGGTTACTACATGTATAGTATTGGTTACTAGGTCTGGATTTGCAGTAACCATGGGCCTAGTGCACTAAACTCTCGCAACTTTATGATATCGCAGAGCAATGCTAAAAGACTTGCAAAGAGGATGCTTTGTTGTCTAGCAGAGCCTAAGAGACCTTGTGAATTAGGCCCCTGGACAATTGGCCAAATTTACGAAGGCTGTTAGTCTTAAAACGTTGGTAGTTACACATGTGTAAGACATAAACAGGCTTTGTAAATGTGGTCCATTATGTTTATTTTGATGCCCGAGTGTTAAACTTTAGCATTTAAGTCTCTTTGTTATCTTGTACTAGGCATACGCCCATTATACATCATGAGGAACTATATGTCATTATTCCAGCTCGCGAATCATGGGTCAGAACTTTTATCGGTTACATATGTCCATAGGCGTACAGGCTACTATTTTTTTGTGGGGGGTGGGAGGGGGGCAGGCTGGCTTTTGCCCAAATTAAATGAAAATGCCCCAATCTGCATAATAACATTTATTCATACTAGCATTACTGCCAAACAGCTATATAATTTTGAGAGTAGAATGAAGAAAATTCATGGTAAAAAGGTCTCAGATTAACACATTTTGCCCTACTGTCTCTATTGTTTTTGTCTGAATTTGAGGATTTGCCCCAACACTAGGCCTTGTATGCTAACACATATGTATATCTTGGTGTTTTTCCATTAACCATACATGCACTTCGTTTGTGATAACATTTTCGTTTGCATTGCATGGTTTTCACTATCTTCTCCTAAGGCAACTGCATTAATTAAAAAATAATAGGCCTACCAAGACAATATAGAATGTTTCTATTTATGTTTTATCAAATTTCGTATGGGGTTAAAAATTCTCACCAACATCATTTTAATTAAATTTACATCTCACAATATTTCATCTCGTGGAAATTATATGGGTCCTACTAAACCACCAAATGCACTGAAATTTATTAACAGAAAATTATAATGTTTAGTACGATCTGAAAATGTCAATGTTTAGTACGATCTGAAAATCGGCAACCTCCCATGTTTTTTGCATTCTAGTTGAAATTTCAAAACGAATGAATTTATTACACCCAAGAAATGCCACGTGACCTACTAATCGGTTAGTCTGACTACAGGTTATTTCAGGGGCTGTACTCAGTGCTGAACAAAACCACTGTGACAATCATCCATCTTAAAACGACATTCATTAGACCTACTTCACAGTATTTTACTCCATGTTAATTGTGGCATTCAGGTGATGGGTTTTTTCCCCCTTGGGTCTTGCTACTGACACTCTTGTCAAAGTTCAACCCGATTCAGTGGTGTCGTAGTTAAGCCATCGGACTACAGGCTGGTAGGTACAGGGTTCGCAGCCAGGTACCGGTTCCCACCCAGAGTGAGTTTTAACGGCTCAATGGGTAGGTGTAAGACCACTACACCCTCATCTCTCTCACTAACCACTAACCCAATGTCCTGGATGAACATCTCAGATAGCTGAGGTGTGTTCCCAGGACAGCGTTGCTTGAACCTTAATTGGATATAAGCATGAAATTAAGTTGAAATATATGAATGAAAGTTCATTACAGTTACGGTACTAAGGAGGATGCCACATAATAGGAGTGCCTCATATGGAAATAGCTGATTGCATATCAATCAATGAATCTTAATGCGGTCTTATATTAAAGGGACTTTCCTGAGTTTGCAGCCGTTGTAAGATGTTTGCGATATCGGAGCCTTGTTAGCAACTACTATTTGATACTAAATACATTTTCTTGTTTAAAATACCAGTGTCTGTATATTGAATGTGTTTGCAGTCGTATACTTGTAGTAATGTTCGTATAAAATGCTCATACTGGCAGTAGCTAGTGGAAATTTCCCTATTAGCTCAGTTGGTAGAGTGCTGGAATCTCGTACTGAGAGTCTGTGGTTCAAATCCTCTTAATTGATATTTTTGTAGCACTTTAAATTTAATTTGTGATATATATTTTTTGTACATACGAAATTATTACGAGGTAAAATCCGGTTTGGGCTACTACAAGCATTAGAACAACAACAAACACTTTGTAAATACGGACACTGATATTCTAAATAAGAAAATGTATTTAATTTGTATGTTACATCATCAAAAAGGCTCTGTTGGTTGGAAACATTTTTCAATGGTTGTAAACTCAGGACTGTCCCTTTAATGTGTGCGCTTCTCTATCCAGCTCCTGATGGGCATGTCAATCATCTCACCAATACTTTTCTTGATTGAACTCTATCAAAAGTATGCTTTTTACCTGATGTACAAAATACTTGTTCATGTTTTTACCAAGTAGGTGATGGTTGTAATATAATGAACAGCTGAAAGTTGTAAAAATGTGTTGTCCACCAAACATTTAATGTTAACAAGTTTAGTATAACAATTGTGTTAAGATTTTACATTTTGAAAGCTGTTGATCATTTTGTTATATTTAGAAGTAAACTTACTATGACATGTGTATAAGTGTGCACTGTTGTTCTCTGGTTTGTGGTGTCCTTAAACTAAGGATTCTACATTAATAGATAACTGCATTTGTATATCATGGGTATGTGCTATCCTGCCTATGAACAGGTTTTCTCAGATGATTAAGAGTCAGAATTACCAAATGTTTGACATTCAATAGCCGATAATTAGTATGTTAGTTTGCTCTAGTGGTGTCATTAAATAAAACAAACTTTAACTTTGCTTTGCGATTCATGAACCATTGTACAATGGATTTTTCTTTGTGATTCATGAATCATTGTACAATGGATGGTGTCCTTTAGGGCTTAAATTAGCATATAAAAGATCCCTTGCTACTAATGGAAAAACGTAGAGGGTTTCCTCTCTTAACACTATATGTCAAAAAGACCAAATGTTTGACATTCAATAGCCGATGATTAATATATCAATGTGCTCTAGCGGTGTCATTAAACAAAGCAAACAAACTTTAGGATTTAAATTAATGCAGATAATTTGTGAACATTGTAGATAATTTGTAAATTACTTTCATTTTATTTTATTAATACTGGATTGGATAAACATGTTCTTACACATCTGAAAGAATACATGAAATGTTGAACATAGCTGGTATAGCAGTGCAGAGGATTCTGATCACTTGCAGATAGTTTGTTTTGTTTAACGACACCACTAGAGCACTATTAACCATTGGCTATTGGATGTCAAACGTGGTTATTCTGACATATATAGTCTTGGGGATTTTTTATATGCACCATGCAACAGACAGGATAGCATATACCACAGCCTTTGATATACCAGTTGTGGCACACTGGCTGGAATGAGAAATAACCTAATGGGCCACATACGGGGATAGATCCTAGACCGATGGCACATCAGCACTTTCAGATAGATTCAAATGCCCCAGCCTGTGATGTATGCCGACTGGAGAACATAATTTTACAATTTGAAATTCTGATCTTAAAGACTACTTTAGTACAGAAGCAGTCCTTTTGCTTGGAAATTATGCACTGCTGATGTGGTGCTGTGCTCCACCTATGCTATGGTCTGTTATTTATGAAAAAAATCCAGTTTGATAAATAGTATATCAGCCACATATGTAGTACATACCATGTAGTATTGTTTATGCCTGCCCCCAACTTTTTTTTACATAATGCAATAATAAAATAAATGATAGATTTTCGTCCACTCCTGTTTCTTTATTAACTAATAAAACAAAATAGATTTTGCTAAGTGTGTGGTATTTCCAATATCCTACAAAAACAATATATATATACTAGTAATAAAAAAACAAAGTTTTAACCCCCATTTTACAAACAAACCCATCAAGGACAATTAATCACACCTCAGTCGAGTGCTCTACCACTGGACTGTTCTGGTCATAGACCACAATTAATTTCGCTATATGTTTCTATATAGCCTTAGTGGCTATAACATTTTTATTAATATCAGCAGGCCCGTGGATTTTTGTATATACCTTTGCCTGCCTGGGGGACACAGGCCCTGAAAAGGACAACCCCTGTTGTCCAGCTCTTTCTCCCAGCATGTTGGTTTAAACAAACACACCCTCTAAACCTGGTAGGACTACACCCATTTTACACAAACAGCACTACTTTTGCATGGGCCGGAAATACCACAAACAAGTCTTCAATGACACCAAGTTACACATGTTTACAAACTACATGCTCTCCCCTGTCACTTCAGTCAAATAGTTGCCACTTCTTAGCTGTCTGCTGTTTGACAAATTTCCGGATTTTGGACAACCAAATGGGAAGATAACTGTAATCTGAGGTCTTCTGCCCCTGATGAGGAGTCTTGAACAGTTCAGTATTTAGGTCATGTGCTCTGCAATGTGCCCCATTTACCACAGACAGAACAGTTCAACATTTTGAGCAAGTGCTTTACAACTATACTATATCCCACTCCTACTGCCCATGACAGAGAGTCCTGAACAGTTCAGCACCTCAATTGAGTGTTCTTCCAAGGCACGCCCTACAACCCACCCCCGCTGTCCTTGACAAAGAATTCTGAACAGTTCAGCACCTCATTTGAGAGTGCTCTACAACCCACCCCCACCCCCTGTCCTTGACAAAGAATTCTGAACAGCTCAGCACCTCAGTTTAGTGTTCTACAAAGGCACCCCCTATAACCCACCCCTGCCGCCACTTAAAAGAATTCTGAACAGTTCAACAACTGGCTGAGTGCTCTACCAAGGCCCTACAAGTTGCCACAGCTGCCCCTTACAAAGAATTCTGAACAGTTTAACAACTGGCTGAGTGCTCTACCAAGGCCCTACAAGTTGCCACATCTGCCCCTTACAAAGAATTCTGAATAGTTTAACAACTGGCTGAGTGCTCTACCAAGGCCCTACAAGTTGCCACATCTGCCCCTTACAAAGAATTCTGAACAGTTTAACAACTGGCTGAGTTCTCTACCAAGACCCTACAAGTTGCCACAGCTGCCCCTTACAAAGAATTCTGAACAGTTTAACAACTGGCTGAGTGCTCTACCAAGGCCTTAAAGTCGACACAGCTGACCGTGACATGGAGTTCTGATCAATTCAAGATGTTGGTCTGAATACCAAAACCTTTCCAGTTTCTTCTGCAACATATATGTCATTGGTATCACCAACTGCGATTGACATTGGCAGACTCAGACCATCTTTCTTTGTAAGTATATGCTGTATGATTTCTCCACTATGCGATACAATCCCAACCATTGGCAGCTTGTCCACAATTACAACACTGCCAAATCTGTCGCAAGCCATTCCCATTGGCTGCTTGAAGCCTAGCCTGTCGTTTGGGTTCGTCTGTTTCCCGCTCTTGAAAATGATGCTGCCATTTTGTCTGAGGCATACCACAGTTGGAACAGTGCAGTCAGAAATAACCAGATCTTTGTTGAGAAGGGTCAACAGGTACAGCGGGTTTGAGAACAGACCACATCCATTGGTGACCAATTTTAGGACTGTACCCTTGAGATCGATGAGCTCAATTGTACCAGGTTGAGGCCCGGGACAGGTACTGACTGCCAGAACGTCGGGTGACACGCCAGACACCCCCCAGTACTGTTTCTGTACGTGCACCGAAGACTGGAGGATCAGATTAGGCGTGACGGAAACCAGAATCAGAAGCTTCCTCTTTGGAATGGTTGCAACCATCGTGCTTCCTGTCAACACGCTCACTGCATGTGGACGCCCGTCTACTACCAGCTTGCTGTGGTGCTCCGTCTGGCCGTGCTGTGTGCAGAATGACTTCAGACAGCTGTTGCTGAAGTCGGTGACCACTATCACATCACCGGGTGCCACGGCAATGTCGCGGAGAGACGGTTTAGACTTGTCAGACTTCACCTTGGTGGATAGAGTTCTGAACATTACTGGCTTGGAGGTTAATGCTGCTAGAGATCCAGGCACTGGAACTGTTGGAGACGACGTGGCTCCAGGGGTGTTCTGGGAAGCTGGGGAGGTTGCTGGCTGAGATGAGGGTGAGGGGGGTGGTGTGGACGAGGATGACGACGTTGATGTTAACGATACTGGACGAAAGACCATATCTTGTTTGGATGCCACTGATTTGACCTCCCCTAGCTCTCCCGGTGTAGCCTTTGCAATAGTATTGTATAACGTCATATTGCGTACAAACTCGAGGGTGTGGACCTGCAATATATAATGGTAACTATATATGTACGTCCTTCATGGTTTTTCTGTCAATCTCCGTACACACACACACACACACACACACACACACGTCTCTCTCTCAAATGTCTGATTAACAAAAGAACATTTTGATAGGCTATGTGTCAGGAGGATCTACAAAAAAAATTGTGTGCTGTAGTGGTGGTGATGTCAGATAGATATATATATATATATATCTATGCTCTCACATACCCTTAATACACTGCACCAGCTTCGAATGTTAAAAGGTTGCTAAACCTTATTTAAAGGGACACACCCTAGTTACGGCTAGTTGTTAACCATTACGGCATTGTTTTTCGCTGTTAAACCCATTTTTTCACAAATAAAATTGCACTTTACTTACTGTTTATTATTTAGAATATACATTTCCATTCACCTGAAGTATTTTTTGGTAATCCTGGTTTTTGTAATACCACAAAATGCATTTTTCGTATTTCATAAATCGCACGCACGTCTGAGAAAAAACCGTTGAGCAGACAAGGTCTAATCTATTTTTAGAGGGGATATTTCCATTTCAATGTCACAGACGTTGGTATATCACGTGACCGTTATCATTTTGGTTCGGTTTGTTTTCTCGTGCACGGTTCACGCAATCAACATCCGATTTGTTGTTCATTTGTGAGATTTTTCTTCACAGTTCGTGAAATTTTTTAGTAACAATAAGTCTTACGATATCTGGAGAGGGGATACAACCAGGACAGAACAGTTGGAACATGTCCAGGAGAGGTGAAAGAAACGCACCCCAAGTCTGTGAAATTTGTCGTGACGTAGGCATTGTTGTGCTTCGAGCGACATCTACCGGTGACATCAAAATACTAACTTTCAAAATTATTTCAAGCAATTGGGACATGGGGATTCCCATGGTATTTATCGATATAAAACTTGCTTTTTCACTCCATTTGATAAAAACGTGATCTAAGTGTGTTAAGGTTTGTAGATTAACCAAATTATAATTTATTTTCGCTGGATGGAACTAGGGTGTGCGGCTTTAACATACCGAAAATGAAACAACAATCATAAAAATAAGAGTGTACCTGAATTTCGTTTGAGATCATGGATGGGACCTTCTGCTGGTATGCTCGCAATACCGGATACGCATCAACTAACCGGAAGTCGTCTCTTCCTCCGAGAACGTCTGTCACGGCAGATAACATTCCTGTCAGCTTTTTCGTGGAGATATCAGCTTCAGTCAAAACCTAAAATACAACTTCAGATAGAGTGTGATGGTAGCACTGTTAAGAAAGCATGTCACTTACGGATTTTCGATTACAATCCTAATGAAGAAGGAAAAGTTAAGGAACATTTATTAAGGACATCCATGGGCGGATACAGATGAGGGGTCACAGGCAGGCTTTCTGCTATATAATTCGAGTGTACTTAAAAACAAAAATATAATGGTAACTATATAATGCACGTCCTTGATTCTTTTCTCCTTTTCTGTATAACGCCCCCCTCTCTCTCTCTCTCTCTCTCTCTCTCTCTCTCTCTCTCTCTCTCTCTCTCTCTCTCTCTCTCTCTCTCTCTCTCTCTCTCTCTCTCTCTCTCTCTCTCTCTCTCTCTCTCTCTCTCTCTCTCTCTCTCTCTCTCTCTCTCTCTCTCTCCCTCCCTCCCTCCCTCTCTCTCCAAATTTTAAACAACAGTTATCTAAGTATATTCTTTTAAAAAATTATAAAAATGTATCGATTACTTTTCAAGATTGTAGGGCATGTAATTTTACCCTCTGTACCCTCTGGCAGAAACCCTGACAGGTGTTCCAAGACACCCACCCCCCACCCCCAATTTGAAATGGCTTTTTTTTTTAATTCATCATCCACAGTGTACAATACAAACTGCCGTGATACCACGCCTCTGAGCGTCTTTATTTTAAAGATCATGTCCCCGAACCCTCACACAATATGTATGCTAAAAAGTTTCTTTTGTTTAACGACACCACTAGAGAACATTGATTTATTAGTCATCGGCTATTGGATGTGAAACAATTCGTTATTTCGACATATAGTCTTAGAAAGGAAACCTGCTATAGTTTGCCATTAGTAGCAAGGGATCTTTTATATGCACCATCCCACAGGATAGCACATACCACGGCCTTTGATATACCAGTTGTGGTGCCCTGGCTGGAACAAGAAATAGCCCAATGGGTCCACCGACGGGGATCGATCCCAGACCGACCACGCATCAGGCGAGCGCTTTACCACTGGGCTACGTCTCGCCCCCTATGTGTATGCTATTAAAGAAATACGTACCCTTTCCTCTTCTTGCTTATGCGATGCAAATAACGTGTCTAGTTTGTTCACACATGCGTTTTCAGCGTCAATAATAAGTAACTGCAGTTTGGCACTGGCTTCTAAAATTTCACTTTTCCTTTCTTGATACTGCTCGGTTAGCTTGTCCAACTCCTGCTTCTGCTTGCTCTTCTTGGCCTCGGAGCGTGACAGATAACTCTCAATGAGGTTATTGATTCGCGAGAGTTGTCTTCTCTTCTCTTGCGCCGCTTGCGCCAACGTTATAACCTGACGACATGGCCTGTGGGACAAAGCGATGCAGGAAATGCACACCAGCTTGTCACAGTCCACACAGAAATGATCCCTTTCCTTCTGAGGATGCATTGCACAAACATGCCTAGCAACGCCGTCTGCAACTAAAGATGGCGTCAACAAACTGTCCCCTTCAGTCTTCACAACGTCACGAAGACCGCTTATCATGAAGTTTTTCCTGAACTGTTTAGCCCATGTTTCTCTGGGATTTTCTGGGTCGGGAATGGCTACGCTCTCCCTGCACGTAGGACAAGAAAACTTGGGACGGCTCAGCCCTGGCTGGCATGTAGAGTTGATATGATTTGAGAGACATTCTGCACAGAAGGTGTGGACGCACGGCAGTATTCGTGGATCGTTGAACGGTTCGAAGCAGATGGAGCACGTGAGGAAGTCCTCGTTGATGGAAGAAAGACTCGCCATGATTCCTGAAATGATTTGATTTAAAAACGATTTTATTGCCGTTAAAGGTGCAGACCCTAGTTTCAGCCTGTGAAAATGGACACTACATTTAGTTAAATCTCTACAAACCTGGACCTCGTTCCACGAAACGATCTTAGCGCTAAGGTCATCTTAAGTGTATACAGTCGTTATACACTTATGGTAATCTTAGGGCTGAGATCGCTTCGTGGAACACAGCCCTGGGGCCTAATTCACAAAGCTCTCTTAGGCTCTGCTAGACAACAACGCATCCTCTTTGCAAGTCTTTTTGCATTGTACTGCGATGTAGCAAAGTTGCGAGAGTTTAGTGAATAAATCCCTGCAACACATTTGTATACGGTTATAACAGAAAGAAGATAAAGTTTGTGACGTTTAAACGGGAAAATACCGTCCCCCAAAAATGGACTAGAACTTGTATCGATAACTATTGGGCCTACTTGAGTCTTCTCGGCCGTTTTTTAGAATTAAGACAAAATACATTTTGAGGTATTAACAAAACTTGGATTCTCAGAACCACTTCAGGTGCACGAAAGTGAATATTCTAAATAATAAAATGTAACTACATGTACTTCTAATTTAAATTATTAAACCGGCTTTAATAGTGAAAAATATGTCGTAGTGTTTAAAAGCTAGGGTCTCCCTTTGATTAGGGCCTCCACGAGTACTCGAGTACTCGGGCATGGGTCGAGTCTAGCAAGACTCGAGTCCGTTCACAGGACTCGAGTACCCGTACAAGGAATAAGATAGCATAACATTTTAACGTACCTATATGCAATTATGGTTCAAGCAGAACAGAACAGAACTTTATTTACTCTCAGGCCGTAAACCACGACATATGAGGTACATAATACAATTATACATATATTTTGACAAGATAGCAAACGTATAAGTATTTCACATAAATAAATAAATAATAAATAAATAAATAAACAAATACATACATATATTTATACATACATACATACATACATACATACATACAGGTATTTTAGCCGGGGGACTTAAAGGTATTCATAATAAATTTACAGAAAATTGACAATTTACGAAGGACACCGGTTTTTTTGCTGTTGAAGATATTATAAAATTTATATGTATTAGGTTTTGATTGACAATATTGTGGTAAGTAAATAATTCTGGGTTCTTTAAAAAATGGGCATTTAAGTATATAATGGAACTCGTCTCCGATGTCGTTACTGTTGCAGAGGGGACATATTCTATCATGTAGTGGTATTCGTGTCCATCTACCTGTTTCAATGGGGAGATTATGGTTTGAGAGTCTAAAACGTAATAATGGACACTAATGTTTTTTCACAAGTGATGGCACCATGCAAGGAAGAGCATTCTCATTTAATTATATTTTTTACGTCATTTTGCGATATGCTTGCAGCCGGTTACATTAATTACTGGGCTATGAGAATGTCTGCAATGCAATACAATGGCATAAATGTGGCATCCATGTTCAGCGCTGGAATTAAGATACATAATACTATTTTACTTTATTCCTTAGTCTCATTGTCTAGTGTAAAGTGTCGGGTACTCGGGTCCGGGTCGAGTTTGACCCTCGAGTACTCGAGTCCAATATTTTGGATTCGTGAAGGCCCTACTTTTGATGTGTCGCGACAAACGTATTCCTTAACATTTTTTTTTTTTTTTTGACATTTAACCATTAACCATTCAACTTTATGCCCATAAAATGTATAACCAAATAATTTAATTGAATAACGTTTGTGTTTAACGACACCACTAGAACATATTGATTTATTAATCATAAACTATTGCATGTCAGACATTTGGTAATTTTAACATATACAGTTAGTTTATTTTGTTTAACGACACCACTAGGGCACAGTCTTAGAGAAGATACCCGCAAAATAATCCTGTTAATAGCATGGGATATTTTATATGCGCCATCCCATATACAGGATAACACATACCACGGCCTTTGATGTACCAGTTGTGGTACACAGAATAGAACGAGAAATAGCCCAATAGGCCCATCAACGGGGATCGATCCCAGACCGACCGCGCATCAGTCGAGTAGAAAATACATTTCATATATAATTTAGGTCGTTCAACAGAGTCAGTGAGAGAGAAATTCGGTTTATGTAGTGACCTTACACACCACTCTTCTCAGCTATCTGAATCGTTAAAAGTTAGTGAGAGAGAAATCTAGCTCTTGGTGGGAGTCGGATGATACCAGGATGCGAACCCAGTACCTACCAGATTTAAGACTGATAGCTTAACCACTACACCACCGAGTCCAGTAACAGCAGCGGACACGGGGCAGACTCTTTTAACATTAACTCGCATGTTAAGGTTCAAGCACGCTGTCCTGGACACACCTCAGAGATAGAGAGAGAGAGAGAGAGAGAGAGAGAGAGAGAGAGAGAGAGAGAGACGGAGAGATAATACATGTATGTATGAATGCACACACACATATTCTACAGAAAAGGAAAGGAAAGGAATGTTTTATTTAACGACGCACCAGTCAATGTAGTGGCCTTACACCTACCCATTGAGTCGTAAAACTCGTTGTGGTCGGAAGCCGGTACTAGGAGGAGAACCCAGTACCTATGACAAATACCAGGCATAAGTCCGACCGTTTAACCACTACACCACCAATGTCGGTTTAACATTCTAGAGAACAGCTGTTTAACATTCCAGAGAACAGCTGTTTTACATTCAAGAGAACAACTGTTTAACATTCAAGAGAACAGCTGTTTAACATTCAAGTGAACAGCTGTTGAAGAAAAAAACTAATCAGGGGCGGGACGTAGCTCAGTCGTACAGCGCAAACCTGATGCGCGATCGATCTAGGATCGATCCCCGTCGGTGGGTCCATTGGGCTATTTCTTGTTCCAGCCAGTGCTCCACAGCTGGTGTAACAAAGGCCATGGTATGTACTATCTTGTCTGTGGAATAATGCATATAAAAGATCCCTTGCTGCCAATGGAAAAGAGTAGCCCATGAAGTGGCGAAAGCGGATTACCTCTCTCAATAGCTGTGTGGTCATTAACCATATGTCCAACGCCACATAACCGTAAATAAAGTGTGTTGAGTGCGTCGTTAAATAAAACATTTCCTTTCCTTTAAAAACAAATTAATAATAAGGCGTAGTAAAAAAAATGGTTTGGTTCCGGTTACCCGACCGTCCCTAGATAAGGTAAGAAAATAGGATTAAATACTTACCTTTTCTTCTGGGTTCGGCTTTTTAAATCTTTATCAATCTTTACATCACACTTGTGTCGTGGAAAAACGTCGCCAATACCGCGTAACCTCAACACCCTTGCAACACTTCCGAGGACACCCGTGATGGAAAACGAACGGACACTGCTGTGGGTTTTTACTGTTTCATGTAAGTGTAAGCTGAACCATCTATTAGTCAACACAGTGTTGTGAAATACTTCGCAGGATATTGGTAACCTCAACACTCTTGTATCACTGGCGACATTCGTGAAGGAAAGAGAACGGAAAGTTTTATTTGTCCACGTGTAACAGGAACTATAACATAGAAAATAATCTACCCTGTTTACATTCCAAACACTGGGTTACGCTCTAATAAATAATATACGAGTATTAGCCGTGACACCAGTT
The DNA here is from genome assembly GCF_016097555.1 of Gigantopelta aegis. Classification (NCBI taxonomy): domain Eukaryota; kingdom Metazoa; phylum Mollusca; class Gastropoda; order Neomphalida; family Peltospiridae; genus Gigantopelta; species Gigantopelta aegis. The sequence continues at coordinate 18,669,678 of NC_054709.1, forward strand.
GTCGCCCTTCGTACAGACGTTTATAAAGGTTGTACTACTTGTACTATTTAGTTACTATACGCCAACAGTTAAACGAGTTGTGATCTGGACCGAAAAAAGACTTTAATATTAGTCTAGCTAGAGGTATGGCGTAATATCGCCAGGTTAAAGCAAAGAAAGAAATACAAGCGTCTGTGCAAAAAGGTTCCGAGGGTAGCAGGCGCGTGTGAAGGAGGGGTAGTGGGGGGGGGGGGGGGGGGGGGCGTGGGAAAGGGGGGGGGGGGGGGGAGGGGGGGGGGGTCCACACCCACTCGTGCTCATGCAATTTTGGAAAGAATTCGACCGCGCCCCCCCCCCCCCCCAAATATCGCTAACCCTAACCCTAATCCTGAATTGTATTTGGTGGATGGAACTAGCGAAACTCTTCCCGCAATTGTTTTATCCGAGGACTTTGACCCGACCCATCTCCCCAATAAGCGTCGCTTGCCACAGTCTAGACCCCCACCCCTATAAAACCCCTTCACACGGACATGGGTGGGTCTAGACAGGCATCAGTGGCGGATCCAGAAAATCCATTGGGGGGGGGGGGCAATGACATGAGGTGGAATGCCAAGGGAACTTTTGCAGTGACATGTGGTGGAATGCCAAGGGAACTTTTGCCCCTGCGGCCCCCCCCCCCCTAGATCCGCCTCTGGGCATGCTCCCGAGGGGAAAATATGTTTACAATAATCGCTTTAAGCAAGGGGTTTCGACTCCTGACCCCCCCCCCCCACCCCCCGGCAACGCGCCTGAAATGCTTTATAGGTGTTTAAAGACGCACTCAACACATTTTTATAACCAGCCTCAGTGTTGTTCTGGTTAAGCCAACGGACATAAGGCTGGAAGGTACTGGGTTCGCATCCCAGTACCGTCCCCAGCCAGAACGAGTTTTAACGACTCGACGGGTAGGTGTAATGGTGTAAAACCATTACACCGACTTCTCTCTCACTAACCACTAACCCACTGCCTTGGACAAACGGCCCACATAGTATAAGCACGAAAATAAGTTGAAAAACAACAACAACAACAAAATTATAACCGGCCTCCGTGGTGTTGTGATTAAGCCACCAGACCTAAGGCCAGTAGGTACCGAGTTCGCTTCCCCGTATTCAAGTAGGTGAAAATGTCCAAAAAGAAAAAGGGTTCGCTAGCTAGATTTGAACCCTTCCCCCCATGTCCAGACCACGCTAGGCCCCTGTTCACGATTTACTGAACACACACAAACGACAAGTTACTGGAACGGGTGTGTTAGGGTTGAAAGAATAGCTCACGCACAAGGGTGATATGAACCGGATCCGCTAGCACGGTTAGTTAACCTAATTGTGCATCACAGAACTCATTATCACTGCTGGGTTATTATATTACATTAATTTTGATGTTCAAACTCTGTTTTTGATCTGTAAACAAGGTGAAACGTAAATAAAGAAATAGTTTGCCTGTCAGAAAAGGAAATATTTCGGTTATGTGTGAGGGGTTTATTTTTTTATTTCATTCAAGGTCACCAACCGGTATATAATTATATTTTGTATATTAAGATAATGAGAATGGTAGGCAAAGAGTGATAGATGAGAAAGATGAATGAATGTGTGAGCAAGCTATAGTATGTATGTATGTATGCATGTATGCATATCTCTCGCTCTCTCTCTCTCTCTCTCTCTCTCTCTCTCTCTCTCTCTCTCTCTGTGTGTGTGTGTGTGTGTGTGTGTGTGTGTGTGTGTGTGTGTACATATACAGGGTTCGACGTTAACTTTATTTATTACTAGACCAGTGGACTAGTATGTCTTAAAATTTACTAGACCTGACGTAATATCAACTAGACCAAACTGCTGAATGACAAAATATACCTTAGCAGGGCTAATTTTGTTAAACTTTGCTTCATATTGCCTATTATTTGAAGAGTATACATAATAATTAGCCAATGTAACTATATAGAGAATAAAACACACCAATAAAAACCCCATGGTATGTATAACTTTTTTTTGCGTATTTTTTCAACCGAGCTATCTAAACATGTCTGGGAACTAAAAAAACAGCGAACAAATTATGAAATAAGCTGGCAAATTATCAAACAGTCGAACATGTACAAACGAAACTCCGGCCAATGTAACTGTGCATTGAGGAAAAGCTCGCCATCCTACAAACAAAAGACAAAAACAATCTCAACAAAAGGACTGAGCTCATCTCAAAATGCCGTCACACCAGTAAGCTCAAACCACGCAACCGCACTACACAAAAATAAAAACCCTGCAATCTTTTCACCAGTGTCAGCTATCTGAAGATCGTCGAAGGGCGTGAAACTCGGAGTAATAGCGTAGGACAAAAGTGCAATATATATATATTTATATATATATATATATATATATATATATATATATATATATATATATATATATATATATATATATATATATATATATCATAGTAACGTTATGTAATAAAGAGTTACTCTTTATATATGTAACTATAGCATTTGTATTACGGGTTTCTGTTTGGGGATACCTGTGATTTTACTCATGACTGAAACATATTTAATATTAAAAGTTAACGCTTGTAGTCTTATTAAACTGTATCTATGACAAACAATGCAATATCACTTCTCACAGAATATCCATATAAACTCTGTTCAGTTGATGTTTTACGATGACACTTTCAGTTTGAGTTTGAATAGAGTCACTTTTGCATAGAGACTTATGTCTGCTCGAGTACGACCGTAACCACATGTAAATAATTCGAAAACCAAATCGTTTGTCGTATATTTGAAAAACCCGAAAAATATTTATTCAAAGAACGTACACTGTTGTATGTTTTGCATTTTTATTACGATTACCAGTCTGGAGCTCCTCGCGGTAAGACGTGTTTGTTTCGCTTGTGCACACTGCACGTGCTTTCGCGGCTCGACTTGGGCATCCTTCACTTTGTTATTTTTATCAGCGAAGTGAAGTTTTCTACTGGGATGTATGCGGCCATTGGAACTGATTGAACGCTGGAACGCTTCTCGTTTCGACAGTCTGCACCACCAGGTTGGATTCCAATCTAATTAAAATTAGCTCCACAATTACATGTGGATCTAACACCAGCCAGATGGAGCTCATGTCCACCAATCAAAACCTTACTTGCAGAATCCTGCCAGTGATTTAAAAATAATTTGAAAACATTTCGAATTATCCTGAGGGTATACGACATGTTTCGTGTGAATTACGAATGCCTTAAAACATGTTTTATTTTATAAAATAAATAAGTTGTAATGTAAAACTGAAGACTGATTTGGGTTTTTTTTTTTATAAATAAATAAATAATTTCTAATGTAAAATTGAAGACTGATAACCCACCCCGTACGTATTGGTATGGTTCGCTGTACTGCGGCCACTAAAATAGACTCGCCCGATATTTTTAGAATTTGTATGCTCCCAAATAACGTTATAAAAGGCGAAGTGTGATTGGTCCATTTTAATTATTATTTAGTAAAATAATAGTCCTTATATTTAAATTGATAATGATAATTACTAGACGAAAATGTTACCCATGCATTTTTACATTGCCCGGAATCGACGCGATGTCAGAGGCCGAATCCGGGGTGGGCGTGCCTGAACCCTCGTGGATAATATAGTTACCCATACTGGTTACCTGGACATTGGGGACTACGCAGTGCTGTTAGGAGGATTCTGCAAGTAAGGTTTTGATTGGTGGACATGAGCTCCAACTGGCTGGTGTTAGATCCACATGTAATTGTGGAGCTAATTTTAATTAGATTGGTTGGATTCTTTTTCGGCAAACAGGCTGTAGGCCTATGTAAATGCCTCTCCACGATATGATTTGACATAATACATTAATTGAAATAAATGATGAAAGATAACATTACATAAATAACATTTCAGCCATTGCATACAAAGTACAAATACTTTGTTAGATATAGAACTCACATTCGTAAATATACATGAGCTACGTGTGTAAACCATATACTAGTATAATACAAATTTTAAGCGAAACAGGCAAAAGGTGCACCAGACTAATATAATATAATATATATATATATATATATATATATATATATAATATATATATATATATATATATATATACTAGGTAATGTATAATTATAAAGTGAATCGCTTTGTTAAAGTAATAAAATTGTGCACAGATTGTATTATCTTTAGGTTCAATTCAGAAGGATAATCCTTATTTCCAAAAAGCACTGCTTTAATGTCGAAGCCTCTGTTATAAAAGAACATGGTTGGGCGAATATGATCATACAAAGGACAACAGAACAGAAAGTGGACTGTATCTTCAAAAGGATGGCCACAACGACAATAAGGATTATCATAAATGTCTTAAAAATCTGTGGGCATTTAGATCACTGCAATCTAAACGGAGTCTACAAGGTATAATTTGGTTTGAGCGATATTGCCTTTTTAAATTTGTTAAGAGAGTTTAAATTTCTAATATTAATATCGAGGGCATTCCAATCCCGAACAGCTGACGGCAAAAATTATTTCTTATATAGTTCTGTTCTAGCACGAATGTTTTTCAATTCATCAGCATTTCGAAGTGGATAATTCCTCACTGTCATTACTGATGGAGGCACTAATGTTGATAAATAATTAAGAGTCATACCTTTAATCATTTTATAAAAAATACATGTTTTGTGGAATTTACGGCGTTGGACTAAAGGAATCAATCCTGTTTCATTATAGATTTTATTGTGGTTAGTGTCCCTAACAGCACCACAAATTGTTGCTTGACCTTCGGTACAATTATCCCATATATAGTCACAATAATCGAACAATGGTAGAATATATGATTTATAAAGCATTTCTAGGGTTTTCCTATTTAAACGATACTTTAGGCTACGAAAACAATTTATCATTGGGCTAACCTTTTCAACCACTTGTTCAATATGACAATGCCACTGCCCATCATTCTGAAATGTTAAGACAAAGATGTTTGTGGTTTTTAACCTCTTTTATTTTGGAATCACCTAAGTACAAATCTATTTTGGTATGGGTATGAATTTTTCTTGAGAAGGTAATAGATTCTGTTTTACCAGGTGCGAACTTAACCTGCCACTTGTCTGCCCAGTCTGATATCAAGCACAAGTCTGCGTTTATCATACGTTATCCCAAAGCATAATCATCATCTAAAGTAATAAAAAGAGAAGTATCATTGGCAAATAATCTAATATTACAACTAATATTATCAACAATAGTGTTGATATAAACCAAAAAAACAGAGAGGTCCTAATACCGATCCCTGTGGTACCCCAGCCAATACGGCTTTATTATCAGATGTACACCCATTGATCACCGTTTTTTGCTTACGATTTTCTAAATAACTCTTAAACCACAGGATGAGTTTTCCACTTATTCCATTTGTCTGTAATTTATACAATAAACGTTTGTGCCAAACGTGATCGAAGGCTTTGCTAATATTGCAAAATACTGCCTTTACCTCTTTCCTATCATCCATTGCTTTAGAGATATAATTATAAAGGTCTGTCAACTGATAAGCTGTGGAATCACCAGGTCTAAAACCAGACTGCAAATAAGATATTATTTCATTATCAAGAAAGAAATTTGAAATATATTTCATAACGCATGTTCCAAATACTTTAGATAAACAGCTTGTTACGGCCACTGGCCTGTAATTACTGCACAAAAGAATACTACCTTTCTTATGGATGGGAACGATGAGTGACTGCTTCCAAATAGTGGGAAATATAGAATAAGACGGAGACAAGTTAAATAATTTTGTCAACGGGTTGGCTAAATATTTTCCAATTTTCTTAATAATTTTGTTATTAATTAGATCAGAACCACTGATTTTTCTTACATTTAGAGATAATAAAACATCTTCGACTTCTTTTTCCTGTAATCTTATTTCTTTCAGTTGATTCATTGGTACGTCTTGATCTGGTTTATCAACTCTGGCTTGGTTTATAAAATAACTGTTCATTACGTTTGCAATATCCTCATCACTCTCATAAAGAATACCACTGTTTTTAATAACTGGAAATGTTGATTTGGAATTATCTTTTTGTTTTATATATCGTTTGAGAACCTGCCACCAAGTTTTACTCCCATGTTCATTATTTAATAAATTATCCAGTTTCATATTATAATCATATTTAGCTTTACGGATGCTTGAAATAACTTTGTTACGCACCTCTCTAAATAGCTCCCAATCTCGTTGTGTATTTCTAATTTTTGCCTTTGTATGTAGTCTATTTCGTTTCCGCATTAAAGTCCTAATATTACTATTCATCCAAGGAGCATCGTTTCGTCTAATAGTAACACACTTATGTGGAATAAAATCATCACTGCAATTAATTATAGTTTTAACCATTAGCTCTGCTATAATGTTTACATCGTTACTAACAAATACATTCTCCCAGTTGAAATTTTTAATACAATTTTGCAAGCCATCAAAATCAGCCTGGTTATAATTGTAAATTTTCCTTATATAGCATGTGCTTTGTTTCTTTTTAAACTTCAAAGTCACGTAAACAGCACAATGATCACTGCAAAATGGAGGCAGAATTCCGTGTTCTTCAACAAATTCGTGAGACGAAACAAAAACAAGATCAATGAGAGTACTAGTATGAGCAGTAATCCGTGTAGCCTCGGTAATAATGTGAGCCAGTCCGTGCAGTTGACATATGTTATCAATATCTGGATGCCATCATGGTTTTCACCTAATAAATCCTCATTAAAATCTCCCACAATTACAGTTTTCATCACCTTATCATTAGCAGCTGATATTGATTCAGAAATTAATTCCCAGTACGCATTACTATAATCAGATCTATAAAAGCACCCAAAGAGTATATTTTGGTTTTTAATTCTAATATTCACCCATACAGCTTCCAGACCATTTACTTCCAAGTCCAACATATGCTTATAAAATATACATTCTTTACAATAGATAGCCACACCACCTCCTCTAGTCAACCTATCTTTACGAACTGGGGTGGGGGTGGGGGGGGGGGGGGGTAACCAGGAATTACTATGTTATCAGCATCATCTTTATGTAGCCATGTTTCGGAAATACAAATCACATCAAAATTATTAAGTTCAGCATTAACAAAATCAATTTTGGCTGCAAACATTCAAGTGAACTATTGACAAACCATCTCGTATCCTCCGGAATCGGGCCAGTCCGCACCACTATACCAACCCATGACGACTGGACTATACCCTAGTCTGATACTCTCTCTCGTTCAGACGGATCCGGCTTCTCAAGATCTGTATTTCAGCACAGCACTACATCTTCAACGTCTATTGACTGTCAATCTAGGGGTTTTCTTGACGGGATGCAACCCATCTCGTCCCTACAAGCTGTGCACCCTAACGGCCTTAACGAAGCCACTCACGTGGACATATAGATCGTACTTTAAACTTTTGGACCTTCGCACTAATGAGAGTAATGAAAGTGTGTTTATGTCCAAATGTCCGTCTAGCTCTCTTACAGTCAGAGTACTCAGGCTAGGTCCATAGTATTAACAAAGAGCGCTACGTTAACAGTTTATCAATGGAACAGTGTTAACACATTTAAAATATAAATATATTAATTAATAATTTAAATAATATTAAAAAGAAAATAATAATCTGAAAACAAGATTATTACTAAATATAAATTAAACACATTTATATATTAATTTGAGAAATTAATTATTGTATACGTTTATTTATAAACACAGATCGCCGATAGTATTGGCCTTTAGGAAATACCCAAATGGTGATTTCCCGAACCGATTCGACGAGTGGCGAACACAGGGTCAGGTCCGTACCTAGCAGGTGGGGTGGGGTGGTGTTGGAGTGTGTGTGGGACAAGGGACAGTTGAACCCACAGAATAATAATTTTTAAAAATGCCCCTTTTAACTCAAAACTCACCTTTTTCGTCTAGTGTAGGCCTAATAATACATCGGCTGCTACAGGCGCGTTTGCAGAGGAAGAGTTAATTAGTGTCGAAATCCGTCCCTGTTCAAACAAATATATATATATATATATATATTTTTTCTCCATATATTTTCCGGCAGAGCATAACTCGACACCCCCCCCCCCCCCCCCACCCCCCACCCCGTATAAACGCAGGTCGCCAGTCTAAAACTACTCCCCACACCCTGCTAAAATTCCCACACATGTGCCTGTGTTAACTGAATTTGACGGCAGATGTATCGGACTATTTTTTATCTAGATCATTTTAATGAACTGTATTTGGTCTTTTTGTAGACGTTTTGATTTGTTTAATGATTTCACTACAACACATCGATTTATTATTCATTGGCTATTGGATGTCAAATTTTTGATAGTTTATGACAAAACTTCGAAGGGATTTTTTTTATACAATTTGTAATTTACTATCTATAAAGTAAAAGTGTGTTTTGTTTAACGACACCACTAGAGCACATTGATTTATTAATTATCGGTTATTGGATCTCAAATATTTGGTAATGTTCGGTCCGACGAAAGACCGAAATGGACCGAAAAGGATGGTTGGTTGGATGAATGGATGGATATGTGTGTGGCTGGATAGAAAGGAAGACAAAAAAGAGGTTTATTTAACGACATACCAAGCACATTGTATTCATTGTTATATTGGCTGAGGATGAAATAGTTCATCCTACCAAAAAGGAGCAAGGGATTTTTATATGCCCTTTTCCTCTGACAAAACAGTACATAGCACGGTCTGTGGGGTATTGGTTGGGGCGGAAAAATTACCAATGGCAGACATTCAGAGATGAGGTTCCATCCAGCCGCCCATTCATCCATCCATGTATCCACGCATCCTTCAACGCATACATTTATCCATATATATACATACCAAAATTGGTTTGGGGGTATATAATTCAGTCCAGAGATTGCCTATGTGTGCTTGTGTGTATGTGACTCGTTAGTGTATGTGTCGATCTGTCTGTATCCCTTTATTTTAATCGATGATTCTGTATTTCAGCATGTCTATATCTGTCTATATCTGTCTATTCTCTCTCTCTCTCTCTCTCTCTCTCTCTCTCTCTCTCTCTCTCTCTCTCTCTCTCTCTCTCTCTCTCTCTCTCTCTCTCTCTCTCTCTCTCACTGTCCCTCTATATCCCACTTTCTCTCTCTGTGAGCCTGTTCCTTTGATTATATTCCCCCCATTTGCTTTGTGTGTATCTGTATGTATCTCCCATATTGTAACTGTTAGCCGATTAAAATATGGGTTGAAATTACAATAGGTGTTGCTAAAGGGCTCCTATCAATTGGTATTTTTTTAAAGAGAATATTTGTGTGTGAAGAATAGTTCTTGATCGTGATGATTTGTTGTTAGTTCTCCATTGTTAGTTCTTGTTTATATCACCGACGCTAGTTGTTACATAGTATAAGTTATAATCGGCATTACAGAACAGAATCTAATAGTTTTCAACTGTCGGGTACACCTAGCGAGATACATATTATTTTGTTTTGTTTTTAAATCACCATCAAAGCGTCGTGGGATACAAACACAAAGAGATCAGAAAACATCAAGTTCGTTTAATATAATAGTGCTTAAATATAGTGGCTAGGCCAGTGGGCCCTATCACAAACTGTTCATGTAGTGTATGCAGAATTTATATCACAGATAACCATGACAAAAAGGGATTCATGACATAATTTGACATTTTTAGTCATGTATTTTGTCTCGAAGATATTTTAGCAATATAACATGTTCCTGTCTGTGTGTTGACTGGATGCGTTTGTTTGCGTGAATCTTTGTATTAATGCCTTGCTTTTTCTGTCTGTCAAATACACAAAATACACGTTTTACATACAAAGAAATGGAAAATCTTGGGCTTCAACACATGTCCTACCAATACCCAAATTCATGTCTATTGTGTGCATTTATTGTGTGCGTGCATGTTTACAGGGTCTGACATATGGGACATCTTACAATGGGCTTATTAATGTATTACAATACACATGTCCTACCAATAACCCGTTATGATTTTTTAAAGTTCATTTCAATGTCTATTGGCCCATTTCGTCACTCCGTTTCGGTGTTTGGTCGGTCCACAGCTGTCAAAACATGTAGTCTGACATACATGCATTATCTAAGACCAACAGACAGGATACACATATCACTGTTTGAATACCAGTAGTGGTGCACTGGCTGGAACGAGAAATAGCTCATGGGCCCACCGACGAGGATCGATTCCAATGTACTTACAATCTTGATATACCAGTCGTGGGGACACTTGCATAGTACCAATAGAATTACACTCTACTGCCCAGTTATGATTTTTAAAGTCTCATTTCAATGTGGACTATTTTGGCCCATTTCGGTTATTTATAGGCCCAAATTTAAATTATTGCCCCATTGATAGCCGGAACGAGAACTTTACGTCTAGAAATCCGTTTGTTAAAGCGGTTCCATCCATCGAAAATAAATTATAATTTGGTTAATCTACAAACCTTTAGATCACGGTTTTCAAATGGAGTGAAAAAGCGTCGGCCCATTTCGGTCCATTTCAGTTTTTCGTCGGACCCGGTAATGTTGACATGTAGTCTTAGACAGTTTGAGGTGTGCGGAATTTTGAAAAATTTAGTAGACCTATATTATAAAAATAAAATGGCCAAAGTACTTGAAATAAATAAATTAAATTATTGCCCCATTGATAGCCGGAACGAGAACTTTACGTCTAGAAATACAGCCGTCAATAAATGTTAATACATGGTTAAGATTTTCAATGTTATCATATTCTTAGTGCTGTTCGACATCAGTGTTTTAAAGGCACTCAGTCACAGATGGCTGACCTAATTAATGACCCAACAAAGTATTATCTGAAAATATATATCCATTTGTTAGAAACGTTCCACGAACTTTCATTAAATCACTTGTTTATGGTTACTTATGTAACAGAAAAATATCAACCTTCACTGAAGGGATTCGAACCACAGACTCTCAGTACGAGAGTCCAGTGCTCTACCAACTGAGCTAATAGGGAAATTCCCACTAGCTACTGCCAGTAGGAGCACTTTATACCAACACTACTACATACTACCCCCTCAAGTGAAGCTACGTCCCGGAGCTGTGGGTCACGGGCAGTTGAACTGTTACGGGTCCTAACTGGGTCCTAACTGGGTTATAATTGTATTCTTGTGTTAAGAACACACCCAGTCCCTACGTCGGCTCCAAATGTAACAGAAAAATATCAACCTTCACTGAAGGGATTCGAACCACAGACTCAGTACGAGAGTCCAGTGCTCTACCAACTGAGCTAATAGGGAAATTCCCACTAGCTACTGCCAGTAGGAGCACTTTATACCAACACTACTACACTTATATAAACGTGTACATGCCTTCTATTTTTGGTTGGGGTTTTTTCCCTGTCAATAAATACATACATTATTTCAAAATCATCTGAGTTAGCTCTTTCTTTTGTTATGTACTTAGTTTTAAAATAGATACAAAAAGAATGTCCCATAGGCACCGGAAGATACCAATAGCTGTGGGCGGGGTGAACTGCCGATTATATATTAATTCGCTTTTTAAGTGGAAATGAAAATTTGTAGTTTAGGAGGTGGATCACTGTAGCGCACGTTTCTTCCAATATCAAAAGAAATCATCCATCTGCAATGAAGTTTCCATTTTGAGGTTAGCTTACCAATTTTTAAAACTGTAACTGCCTGAAACTTCGTTCCCTTCACACACACACACACACACACACACACACACGCACACACACACACAGAGAGAGAGAGAGAGAGAGAGAGAGAGAGAGAGAGAGAGAGAGAAAAACACACGCACCAAACACACAGAGAACACAACACACACAGAACTCGCACACATACATAGTCACAAACATACACACACACGCACACCACACACACACAGAACACGCACACACACACAGAGAACACGCACACACACACACACACACACACACACACACACACAAACACGCCCTCGATCAAGCCCCACCGATTTATGTAAATAGCAATCAGTTCTGATTATGACATGGATTGTTTTATTACCAGGGCCGCAGGGCGTCTAAATGTCTTGTAAATTACATTTATTTATTTTTCAAAATTCTTTAATATACATATTTTCTTGCTGCCCAGGGTTATGGGTTTTTATTATTATTATTAGTACGTGCTTGCTGCTGTATAATAATAAGAATAATGTGATAATTCAGCAACCATATTAGTCCGAAACATAGAAAGTAGGGTCTCCACGAGTCCAAAATATGGGACTCGAGTACTCCACACTTACACTAGATGACAATGAGACTAAAGAATAAAGTAAAATAGTATATTATATATCTTAATTCAAGCGCTGAACATGGATGCCAAATGTATGCCATTGTATTGCATTGCAGACATTCTCATAGCTCTGTAATTAATGTAACCGGCTGCAAACATATGGAAAAACAACGTATAAAATATAATTAAATGAAAATGCTCTTCCTTGCACAGTGCTTGAATCTTAATTAGATATAGTTACGTTAGTATTTATCCTATTCTATTCCTTGCACGGGTAATCGAATCCTGTGAACGGACTCGAGTCTTGCTAGACTCGACCCGTGCCCAAGTACTCCGAGTACTCGTGGAGACTAACAGAAAGAGCGTGGCTTTCTAAAGCCCCGGTCACACTGTTAAGGGTCGTCTGGCCGGATCCACGACGGATGACAACCTCACGGATGACCCCGGATAGTGTTCTATCCGCGGTCCCCTACGGATGCACCATGGTTTAACCACGGTTTTCGAAGGATAAACCAAGGATTATTAAGGATAGGGGTTATTTCACAACGGGGAGCGCTACAGATATAGATATAGGGGGCCTAATACCTGAAACGAAATATACAGTAATATCAATAAATTGATCAAGTGAAAGTTAAAGTTTTGTTTAACGACACCACTAGGGTACAGTCATCAGAGGAAACCCGCCACGTCGAAGTCCAAATAAGTTTTAATCATGTCTATATCCAGCGACGGTTCGGGCATAGAAACATGAATTAATGTGTTTGCTTACGTAAATATAAGCATAACACTGAACACATTCACGCACGTACGTACGTAGGTATTTGGGGCCGAAGTTAAAAGAGGCAGAATCGCCTGGGGCCGATTATGTAGTAGGGCCGAAAAGTCTCGAAAGCATTCGGCTGATTACGGTTTAGCCTAATAATGAGCGACTTAGCTGAAACAGGTGGAAATAACTCTATTCCAGATGGCGCGACGATCGACAGGATCCCAGAAACCTGGTTTGTCTCTGACTGGCTTCAGGTTATAAGCGATCAACTGAGTGACTTGAAATTACGTAACAGTTTGTTTTAACAGAGTTTTTATGCGGCAAAGTGTACCCATGCACACGTTTTTATACAGTGTCAACACGAACGCATTGAGTATTATAAAAAATATATATTTATTACTTTTACTGTTAATGTCTTTTCCACCATATCTAAGTATATAAAATACTAGACCGCCCTGTGTAGGAACGTCCTGTATGGAGCCGTCATCACTATATATATATATTTTTTTGTTTTTGTTTTTTTGTTTAATACTACACACGCACACGTTATACCATCGACGTCCCAAACTGCGTTCACCTAACAACAAAAATACGAATACGATATTTACGGAAATATTATTCTACATTTTTCAGCTACGTATCGTAGCGAAACAAAATAGATTTTAATCATTTAACGTAAAAAATCAACAATTTGGATGTAAAACAAATCCATTCTAGTAAACAAAAGTGAAACACCCTACAGTAAACAGGAAAAAGTGCGACGTTTCTAACTCATTCAGGCGCATGCGTTTGCAAAAAGTATCGTAATGCGCATGTGCAGTTCATCATTTTCCATTTTTAAGACAACTACATGAAAAAATATATGTTTCTTAATTATGCACAGTTGCCGAACACTTAATTTATTCATTTTTTTTAAAGGAAAAATTCAATTTGTCAAGCGTTCTGGTCTGGTCCGCGTTTTATCAACACACATCGCTCACACTTGATGTCAATACTGATAGGCATTACGTCCATACCTGCGCATAATTTGTAAAATATAATTTTTTTAATGAATTGATTCTAAATTAACAAAATTTATATACTCAAAATTATTTACAACTGTTATGAATGTATTATGAATACTATTCACTACAATAGAGGCACAAAAATGTAGCATACCTTTTGCAGACCGAATATAATAATTGAAAACAAATTCTAACAACAGGGGTCCTAAAAATCATAAAAATTAAATTCTTTGGCCTTGTTGATCTGGCACGTGTGAGGTCATGTGACACGCACCGAAAGTTAATTCGTCTTTCTCCATTTTAAGTCAATTTCTACGAGTCATGTGGATCCGATATCGGTAATTTTAAGGAATAAACAAAAACGACTTAGTAAAATTAATGGTTTTAGGGGTTTGTAAAGTTTTGTATTTAGATAATTACTTTTCTCAACTTTATTGTTTATAAAAATGTTCCTGAACTGTGAAGAAAAACCTCATAAATGAACGACATGCCGATGACAACACATCGGATGTTGATTGCGCGAGCCGTGCACGAGAAAACAAAGTGTACGGAATTTGAAGCATAACGCAGTTAGGGATGTTGACGATACATATGCACATATATATATTTTATTGATTATTATCCACAATATACATATATTTTCTTTATTATTACTGACTTCCACCCTCATATCTCAGTACACATGTAGACAAACGTCAACTGGTACATGGGGGGGGGGGGGGGTCGATGGGTTCGACCGGTCCACCCCCCTGAAATCGCTTTTTTTTATAATTTAATATATCTGACATTGATATCTGACATTATATTTACTCAACATAGAAATATATGCCCAATATCTCTGCAATCTATTTTGGAACCCCTCCCTTTTTAAAATCCTATGTATTGGCACCCCCCTTTTCAAAATCCTATGTACGCCCATGTGGTAACAACTGGTAACCATTCACTGCAGTGTATACTATAGAACGTCCTGTGCAGAACCGTGCTGTGTAGGAACGTCCTGTACAGAGCCGTCATCACTATATATATTTTTTAATACGCACACGTTAAATATATATTCTTTTCTTTTTTTTCGAGTATTATCCAAAATATACATATATTTTCTTTATATACAAAATATATATTTATTCCCTTTACTGTTAATGTGTTTTCCACCATATCTAAGTATATAAAATACTAGACCGCCCTGTGTAGGAACGATACAAAATATATATTTATTTCCTTACTGTTAATGTGTTTTCCACCATATCTTATTATATAAAATACTAGACCGTCCTGTTTAGGAACGTCCTGTACAGAGCCGTCATCACTATATATATTTGTTAATACTATTATCCACAATATACATATATTTTCTTTATTATTACTCATGGGCGTACATGGGGGGGGGGGGGGGGGTTCGATCGACCCCCCCCCCCCCGAAATCGCTTTTTTTTATAATTTAATATATCTGACATTATTATATTTACTCAACATAGAAATATATGCCCAATATCTCTGCAATCTATTTTGGAACCCCCTTTTCAGAATCCTATGTATTGGAACCCCCCTTTTCAAAATCCTATGTACGCCCATGTTACGGATTTTACTGACTCTCCCCCCATCTCAGTACACGTGTAGACAAACGTCAACTGGTAACGACTGGTAATCATTCACTGCATCACATGGGCGTACGACCCGGGAGGGGGGGGCAATTGCCCCTCCAAATTCGGGCAAAACAGTGGGGAAAATTCGGGCAGTTTTTATCTGGGTAAAATTTCGGGCAAATCAACCCCTCCAGCCCCCCTAAATTAAAGAGTCCTCATACGCCCATGCTGCAGCGTATACTATAGACTGTCCTTTGCAGAACCGTGCTGTATAGGAACGTCATGTACAGAGCCGATAAGGTTTTGGTCCGTTATGATCGTGGTATAACAAAGAATGACAAAGCAATGAAAAAAAAGGTCGATAAGTAACGAGCTACTCTCGACTCACTAACGAGCTACACTCGATTCAAAACCTATACTAGCTCAATCATTTACCTTTCGACCGACCGTTCAAAATTGCGCCAAAATTACTCAACAAAAACTGCGCACCATTTTCTCTTTGGCTTTAAAATGGCTCCACTCAAAATTCCATAGCACCACCACCACCCCCACCCGCCTGCTACCGATTCAATCGGACTGCTGGTGCTCCCTTGCACCTGCCAGTGCAGGCGGTCCCTCCTCCCCCCCCCCCCTTTCCTGTCTTGGACAAAGGGGCCGGCTCTTGTACCCACGACAGGCGTGCGCTACAACAGCTTGTTCTGAATGTGCACGTAAAACCCTATGACCTGACCTAACCTAATGAAAAAATACAGCTATTGTCCAAGTTTGTTGGACCCTGACGAGTGACGCGCCACCTGTTTTATTATCTCCCCTGTTCTGAGCTAAGACGCGGGAAAACCCATATAGGCTATTGTTACATAACATCTGTTTGCTGTAGCGAGGAATAACAAAATGACAGCTGCAAATGCATTCCAGATAGGCCTACTAATATTCTGTGTTATAGATTGCCAAGTCCATGGGAAGCAAGTAAAAGGTATTTAATTCCGTTTTATTATTCCATTGAATTAACATAGAGCGCTACGTTAACAGTTGATCAATGGAACGATGTTAACACATTTATTAAATAAAATAATATTTTAAAAATAATAATCTGAAAACAAGATTATTACTAAATATAAATTAAACACATTTATATATTAATTTGAGAAATAATTATTGTATACGTTTATTTATAAACACAGATCGCCGATATTATTGGCCTTCGGGAAATACCCAAATGGTGATTTCCCGAACCGATTCGACGAGTGGCGAACACAGGGTCAGGTCCGTACCTAGCAGGTGGGGTGGGGTGGTATTTACGGAAATATTATTCTACATTTTTCAGCTACGATACGTGAAACAAAATAGATTTTAATCATTTAACGTAAAAAATCAACAATTTGGATGTAAAACAAATCCATTCTAGTAAACAAAAGTGAAACACCCTACAGTAAACAGGAAAAAGTGCGACGTTTCTAACTCATTCAGGCGCATGCGTTTGCAAAAAGTATCGTAATGCGCATGTGCAGTTCATCATTTTCCATTTTTAAGACAACTACATGAAAAAATATATGTTTCTTAATTATGCACAGTTGCCGAACACTTAATTTATTCATTTTTTTTAAAGGAAAAATTCAATTTGTCAAGCGTTCTGGTCCGGTCCGCGTTTTATCAACACACATCGCTCACACTTGATGTCAATACTGATAGGCATTACGTCCATACCTGCGCATAATTTGTAAAATATAATTTTTTTAATGAATTGATTCTAAATTAACAAAATTTATATACTCAAAATTATTTACAACTGTTATGAATGTATTATGAATACTATTCACTACAATAGAGGCACAAAAATGTAGCATACCTTTTGCAGACCGAATATAATAATTGAAAACAAATTCTAACAACAGGGGTCCTAAAAATCATAAAAATTAAATTCTTTGGCCTTGTTGATCTGGCACGTGTGAGGTCATGTGACACGCACCGAAAGTTAATTCGTCTTTCTCCATTTTAAGTCAATTTCTACGAGTCATGTGGATCCGATATCGGTAATTTTAAGGAATAAACAAAAACGACTTAGTAAAATTAATGGTTTTAGGGTTTTGTAAAGTTTTGTATTTAGATAATTACTTTTCTCAACTTTATTGTTTATAAAAATGTTCCTGAACTGTGAAGAAAAACCTCATAAATGAACGACATGCCGATGACAACAAATCGGAAGTTGATTGCGCGAGCCGTGCACGAGAAAACAAAGTGTACGGAATTTGAAGCATTACGCAGTTAGGGATGTTGATGATACATATGCACATATATATATTTTATTGATTATTATCCACAATATACATATATTTTCTTTATTATTACTGACTTCCACCCTCATATCTCAGTACACATGTAGACAAACGTCAACTGGTACATGGGGGGGGGGGGGGGGGGGGTCGATGGGTTCGACCGGTCCACCCCCCTGAAATCGCTTTTTTTTATAATTTAATATATCTGACATTATATTTACTCAACATAGAAATATATGCCCAATATCTCTGCAATCTATTTTGGAACCCCTCCCTTTTCAAAATCCTATGCATTGGCACCCCCCTTTTCAAAATCCTATGTACGCCCATGTGGTAACAACTGGTAACCATTCACTGCAGTGTATACTATAGAACGTCCTGTGCAGAACCGTGCTGTGTAGGAACGTCCTGTACAGAGCCGTCATCACTATATATATTTTTTAATACGCACACGTTAAATATATATTCTTTTTTTTTTTTTCGAGTATTATCCAAAATATACATATATTTTCTTTATATACAAAATATATATTTATTCCCTTTACTGTTAATGTGTTTTCCACCATATCTAAGTATATAAAATACTAGACCGCCCTGTGTAGGAACGATACAAAATATATATTTATTTCCTTACTGTTAATGTGTTTTCCACCATATCTTATTATATAAAATACTAGACCGTCCTGTTTAGGAACGTCCTGTACAGAGCCGTCATCACTATATATATTTGTTAATACTATTATCCACAATATACATATATTTTCTTTATTATTACTCATGGGCGTACATGGGGGGGGGTTCGATGGGTTCGACCGACCCCCCCCCCCTGAAATCGCTTTTTTTTATAATTTAATATATCTGACATTATTATATTTACTCAACATAGAAATATATGCCCAATATCTCTGCAATCTATTTTGGAACCCCCTTTTCAGAATCCTATGTATTGGAACCCCCCTTTTCAAAATCCTATGTACGCCCATGTTACGGATTTTACTGACTCTCCCCCCATCTCAGTACACGTGTAGACAAACGTCAACTGGTAACGACTGGTAATCATTCACTGCATCACATGGGCGTACGACCCGGGAGGGGGGGGGGGGCAATTGCCCCTCCAAATTCGGGCAAAACAGTGGGGGAAATTCGGGCAGTTTTTATCTGGGTAAAATTTCGGGCAAATCAACCCCTCCAGCCCCCCTAAATTAAAGAGTCCTCATACGCCCATGCTGCAGCGTATACTATAGACTGTCCTTTGCAGAACCGTGCTGTATAGGAACGTCATGTACAGAGCCGATAAGGTTTTGGTCCGTTATGATCGTGGTATAACAAAGAATGACAAAGCAATGAAAAAAAAGGTCGATAAGTAACGAGCTACTCTCGACTCACTAACGAGCTACACTCGATTCAAAACCTATACTAGCTCAATCATTTACCTTTCGACCGACCGTTCAAAATTGCGCCAAAATTATTCAACAAAAACTGCGCACCATTTTCTCTTTGGCTTTAAAATGGCTCCACTCAAAATTCCATAGCACCACCACCACCACCCCCACCCGCCTGCTACCGATTCAATCGGACTGCTGGTGCTCCCTTGCACCTGCCAGTGCAGGCGGTCCCTCCTCCCCCCCCCCCCTTTCCTGTCTTGGACAAAGGGGCCGGCTCTTGTACCCACGACAGGCGTGCGCTACAACAGCTCGTTCTGAATGTGCACGTAAAACCCTATGACCTGACCTAACCTAATGAAAAAATACAGCTATTGTCCAAGTTTGTGGGACCCTGACGAGTGACACGCCACCTGTTTTATTATCTCCCCTGTTCTGAGCTAAGTCGCGGGAAAACCCATATAGGCTATTGTTACATAACATCTGTTTGCTGTAGCGAGGAATAACAAAATGACAGCTGCAAATGCATTCCAGATAGGCCTACTAATATTCTGTGTTATAGATTGCCAAGTCCATGGGAAGCAAGTAAAAGGTATTTAATTCCGTTTTATTATTCCATTAAATTAACATAGAGCGCTACGTTAACAGTTGATCAATGGAACGATGTTAACACATTTATTAAATAAAATAATATTTTAAAAATAATAATCTGAAAACAAGATTATTACTAAATATAAATTAAACACATTTATATATTAATTTGAGAAATAATTATTGTATACGTTTATTTATAAACACAGATCGCCGATATTATTGGCCTTCGGGAAATACCCAAATGGTGATTTCCCGAACCGATTCGACGAGTGGCGAACACAGGGTCAGGTCCGTACCTAGCAGGTGGGGTGGGGTGGTGTTGGAGTGTGTGTGGGACAAGGGACAGTTGAACCCACAGAATAATAATTTTTAAAATGCCCCTTTTATCTCAAAACTCACCTTTTTGGTCTTGTGTAGGCCTAATAATACATCGGCTGCTATAGGCGCGTTTACAGAGGAAGAGTTAAGTGTCGAACTCCATCCCTGTTCAAGCAAATATATACATGTAGGCTATATTTTTCTCCTTATAAATATGACTCTACACCCCCCCCCCCCTCCCCCGTATAAACGCCGGTCGCCACAGTCTAGACTCCCTTCGCCAACCCTGCTAAAATTCCCGCACATGTGCCTGTGTTAACTGGATTTGACGGCAGGTGTATCGGACTATTTTTGGTCTAGATCATTTTAAAGGGACATTCCTGAGTTTGCTGCATTGTAAGATGTTTCCGACTAATAAAATATTTCTACGATTAAACATACATATTAAATATATTTTCTTGTTTAGAATATCAGTGTCTGTACATTCAATGTGTTTCTGGTCGTCTTAATATTTGTAAGAAGCCCAAACTGGATTTTGTCTTCAAATAATTTCGTACGTACGAAAACATAAATTTTAGAAAATAAAATGAAATTTAACCTAGCACAAATATTAGAATTTTGCAATTTACTGATAAAAAGAATGTCAATTTTCAAATTTCACTTCTGATCCCACAACTAATATAAGAATTTACAATTGCCAAAATTGTAAGGTATATTAGCTGTGTGGAATGCTTATATGATAATAGTGAATTAATTGGGAAAACATTATAACGTGTAAGTATGTGTGTATTTGATCTCAAATACCCCTTGTTCCCTAATTTTGTCTTCCACGATGATATATGACGTTTGTTTTCTCTATACTGTACAGGAAAATGCGGAGAGGGCGAGTATTTCGACTCAGTTGTGGACCAGTGTCAAAGATGTCGGTGTTCGCCATCATGGGACGTCCCCCAGGGATGTACTCAGTACTGTCCTACAGCAGAAAATAAGAAACGACACGTGTTCATTGGTAACGTATAACATTGGAAGGGGTTTTTATGTGCATAAATTTATTCACGGGGGTGGATGTGAGGATGGAGTTGAGTCATTCTACCCCGGAATATATATAAAGAAAAAAGGATCGACCCCGAATGTCCTGAGTTTGTTGCAATTATACAGACCTGTCAACCTTTAGTCAAGAGAAAGCAGGTGTGTGTTGAAAAAGCAGGAGATTTTGTCAAAAAACAGGAGATTTTTTAACTGCACACAATTTAACACAACTTTTTAAAAAGTACTACAATAAGTTATATGAACACTACATAATGTCATGTATACTTGTCAACCATAGTTATTGGCATTAAAAAAACCCAGTATTTTGTTTTATTAAATTTATATATATATTATATTTTGTTTTAATTATTTTTAAATATTATTATAATTTAATAAATATTTTTAAAAATAACTCTTTTATCCAAAAATCTTAACACTAACAAATTTAAACATTAATTAGTACATTTACGGTATTACACTTACAGGTTGCATCATCGTTATTTGTGTTTCGTGAAAAGTAGACCCAAGACAAATTTATATAGGCCTAAATCTTATAAATTAATATTCAGTTTTTACTACAATAAGGTACAGTGACGTTGTACTTATTTAAAATCACTATAACCATGCAGTAAACATTGTATTTCCACTAATCATTTCTACTAATCATAAGTAAAAGCTCATTACTGACATCGTGTGAAATATACCGGAATTATACCTATTTCCGTGAGTAACGTAATGTCAAACACAAGATTTATTAATCGCAAGAAAATAATCCCTTGAAGTGTACTCTTGTTACTATTATTTTACTGCACAAACCTACAAATCTAATTGATACAAGTATTGTTTATACAGCTAATTGGTCTTTCTGTTGTCTTGCTTTGACATGTGATTTTGACATCGTGTGTATTGATGCATGCGTTCGCCGTCTACTCTTGGCACTTCCAGCCATAGAACTTTGCGTTATGTAATCCAGTGGGAAGACATTTTACGAGTCGGAGGTGTTATTAGGACTAAATTGGATAGTTTTATATATATGGCAACACTGAATGTCAATACACAGCCACGGTAGCTTGAATTTTTTTTATGCTAAGAAAATAACGATTTCCCGGGAGAAATGTTTTTCCCGCGGGAGATTTGATCAAATACTGGGAGTCTCCCGCGGAATCCGGAAGGGTTGACAGGTCTGCAATTATAAGATGTTTCTGATTTTATTTTCTAGAAAATGTGTGTATACTATTTTTTTTTTTTTTTTTTTTGACAGGCCAGCAGTGTGACTGGGGGTGGTACTGGGATGACAATGTTGAGGGGTGCGACCCCTGTGCGCCTTACTGCGGGATGTACAAGTCCAGCATGCCAGATGGTTGCAAAGCGTTTTGTTCAAACTACAGCACAGGTACAGCTTGGTTCCCATAAACTCTTACATAATTCATCTCAGATTGTCACAGACCAACGGCGTCAACTTTAACTAAAGGTTTCACGTTTAGCTCCATTTCTGAGTATATGTCACGGGGATCCTATAATACCCGTAACTGAATAAAACACGATTATCCAAATATCTCTCCTAACTGTATATCTATTAGATCTCTCTGTAACGGGCAGTTATACCCGCGTGGCTCGTCTCTAGGTATGATCAGAGATACGATCTTATATAAAGTATATATAATATAGCCCGTTATTTCACTAGAAAACACAACAAAAACACAATACACTTTGGAATCTGTATTAATACTATGCTGACAAATGTACTGCCGCAGTAGTTAATTAACAACAACAAATAATAACAACCCAGAACTGATCACTTAATTAGTTAATCTCTAGGTGTCTAGTTTACACAATATTCTAATCACTTCACCGTGACACAACACCCATACGTGTGATAATTAAGAAACGCTTCCAGGGGAACTTAATTAATAAAGGAATTACAACTCTATTCCTAACTGGTTAATTTTTAATTAACCCTTAACTACTCATTCAGTAACCTTGTAATACAGACTTAATACTAGTACATATCACCATAAAGACAATAACCTACAGTTTACCTAGGTCCTCTAGGATGACTGGTTAAGCTTTAATAATTTTAGAACAGTAAGCCTACAGTTTACTTTGTCAGATTACCGGAAATACTGTCTAAATAATATTGGTATAATACAGTATTAAAATATTTAAAGTCACATCAGTCACATCAAGGTTATACAACAGAGCAGAAAATATATAATTACCAGTCCGGACGGACAACGTTCCCTGGGAGCCTTCCTATGTTTCTCCCCGATAAATCTAAATCCTAGCTATTTATTACAAAACCGAATATCGCCTGGGGGCACATCACGGTCCTCCCCCTATCAAGTGAATTTTCCACAGCGACCAAGACTGCATATCTTTCTTAGAAGCCTAGACTGGTCGTCGCATAGTTCGCCAGCAATACCCCGATCGTACCGAACTAGCGGAGGTATTACGTAACTACTGGCCACATGGCCTCCGCACCTGGTCTGGGTGTGTGTTGAAAACAGCTCGACCACCGTCGCGAGGAGGTATTACGTAACAAAGTGCCCACCTGGGCTTAAGTGTATATTGGGACTGCACACGGCTCTCTAAAACAATTAATATCGCCACAGGCGAAAAGAATTAAGAGCATGTTCCGTCACAGTATACATACATACATACATACATACATATATATATATATGTGTGTATTTGTGCGTGTGTTTTAGTATCGTCAATATCATATATTAGGAATATAAATTGTATTATGCAAACACACGCAACTTTAATCCAGTCCGCTATTACTACATATTCAAATGACATAAGAATGTGGAGCAGTGTCTTTTTGAATGGAAATGACGTCAAACTCGAATGACGTCATTTTGCATGTCCTTGCATCAAAATAAACTAGTGCTTAACATTTTTTGTTTTCTGAACGCTGGACAGCTTTCAGTGTAAAATTGATATTCAAATGTTTGTATTTGATATTTAATGCATACGTCAATTATGGAGTGTCACCCTAGTAAGTTTGCTTAAACCTAGTCCCGTGACATCGATTAATTTACATCTAATTTGCAAAGTTATCAAATTCTTAAAGTATGTGATCTGAAAAATATCACATACTTTGTTTGCACTGAAAATGTAAGATATGACACACCACCACCACCACCACCACCACCACCACCACTATTACTACTACTACTACTGGCTATATAGGATGCTATTAATGGAGAGAAAGCATGAAAACTTATTTTAATCACATTTCACTTGCAGTAACTACCCTTTACACAATAAAACAATATGAATAAAGTCTACATAGTACATATTAACAGTTGTCACCACATTCCATCATCATCATCATCATCGGGGGTGGGACGTTGCCCAGTGGTAAAGCGTTCGCTTGATGCGCGGTCGGTCTAGGTTCGATCCCCGTCGGTGGACCCATTGGGCTATTTCTCGTTCCAGCCAGTGTAACAAAAGCTGTGGTATGTACTATCCTGTCTGTGGGATGGTGCATACAAAAGATTCCTTGCTGCTAATCGAAAAGAGTAGCCCATGAAGTGATGACAGCAGGTTTCCTCTCTCAATATCTGTGTGGTCCATAACCATATGTCCGACGCCATATAACCATAAATAAAATGTGTTGAGTGCATCATTAAATAAAACATTTCCTTTCATCATCGTCACCACCACCACCATCACCATCATCAAGCATCAAGCATCATTATCATAGTCATCATCAAGAAGTTTGTTTTGTTTAACGACACCACTGGAGCATATTGATTAATTAATCGTCGGCTATTGGATGTCAAACATTTGGTAATTCTGACTCGTAGTCATCAGAGGAAACCCGCTAAATTTTGTCTAATGCAGAAAGGGATCTTTTATATGTACTTTCCCACAGACAGGAAAACACATACTATGGCCTTTGTCTAGTTGTGGTGCATTGGTTGGAACGAGAAAACCCCCAAATCAGCTCAATGGATTCACCGAGGTGGTTCGATCCTGCAACGCAAGCACCTCAAGTGAGCACTCAACCGACTTAACTAAATTCCGCCCCCATCAACATTAAGATTACAATCACATTCTTCACCTGTCTTGCACAGTGGTAGAAAAGAAAAATGTTTGTTTTGTTTAACGACATCACTAGAGCACATTGACTAATTGTCAGAGGAGACCCGCTACATTTCCCCCAATGCAGCATGGGCAGGGTTTCTGCCAGAGGGTCAAATGGGTATGGTGCCATACCCAGATTTTTTGGCAGATTAAAAAAAAAAGAGTTAACTTTTGACAAAAATAATTATTCTTATCATTAATGTATGATTTTCATAATCCTAACCCTAAACTTAACCAATTTTCTGTCTGGGGGAGGCATCCCATACCCCCCGTTGACTGTGGTTGCATTCAATTCCATAGTGCCATACCCAAATATTTCTTTCTGGCAGAAACACTGATGGGATATTTTATATGCATTTTCCCAAAGGAAGGCACATACCACAACCTTTGACTAGTTGTGGTGCACTGGTTGGAACAAGATAAAAAAACCCAATCAGTTGAATAGATCCACGAGAAAAAAACCTGCAATCATTATCCGTAGAATGGGTCCACCTAGGTAGTTCGGTTCTGCGACGCAAGCACCTCAAGCGAGCACTCAGCCGACTGAACTGATGCTCATTGTTAGTTCTCGCCTGATGATTAGTTGTCCTCTTACGGCGTCCCACTACTGATATACCAAAGGCCGTGGTTTGTACTGTCCTGTGTACTAGAAACTACATATAATATGTCCCTTGCTACTTCTCCAGTAGGAATAATATATCTGTGTAGCGTTCTCTCCGTCTGTCTCGTTCTTTTGGGGGCGAGACGTGGTTCAGTGGTAACGCGCTCGTCTGTTTCGCGGTGGGCCTAGGATCGATCCCCTTCGGTGGGCCCATTGGACTGTTTCTCGTTCCAGCTAGTGCACCACGACTGGTATATTGAAGGCTGAGATATCCTGTCTGTGGAATAGTGTATATAAAAGATCCCTTGCTACTAATGGAAACAACATAGCAGATTTCCTCTCTAAGACTATGTATAAAAATTACCTAATGTTTGACATCCAATAGCCGATGCTTGATAAATCACTGGTGTCATTAATCAAAACAAACTTCAATTCTTGTTATTTCTGTCTGTATGTGTGTGTCTCGTATTATGACTCTCCGTCTCTCTCTCTCTTCCCTCTCTATCTCCCTATCTCTACCCCTCTCTCTCCCCTCTTTGTCTCCCATCTCTCTGTCCCCTCTCTCTCCCACACCTCTCTCACTCTTTCCCTCTGTCTCTCCTTTTGTGTGCGTGAGACACACACACACACACACACAGACAGACAGAGAGAGAAATTGTGTGAATTAATGCGAGTGTGTTTTCATTTATGTACGCTCATGAATTCATTATCACTGACATTTTCAGTTCCACGATCATTTTTCTTCATCATTATCACTAGCACCACCATGAAGACCGACTTTTCTTCATCATTATCACTAGCACCACCATGAAGACAGAGACTTTTCTTCATCATTATCACTAGCACCACCATGAAGACAGAGACTTTTCTTCATCATTATCACTAGCACCACCATGAAGACCGACTTTTCTTCATCATTATCACTAGCACCACCATGAAGACAGAGACTTTTCTTCATCATTATCACTAGCACCACCATGAAGACAGAGACGTTTCTTCATCATTATCACTAACACCATTATGAAGACAGACAGACATATCGGAAGCATGATCAGCGTCATCGGTATTATACCAATAATGAATTCATCATCATCATCATCATTAGCAGTCGCAACAGAAGATCACACCATATCAGTAATATGTCATATGGTCTCTACTACTGTTGTTACGTCAGAGTGACCATCCTGATGGAAATTATTTTCCGGAATTTTCTGGTATTTTCATTTTTAAGCGAGCAAACGCCCCTTTCAAAACGATAGTTTAAAGGTAGGGTCAACTCAAACAAGAGCCGTATGTGTTGGAAAAATGCATACCCGGACCACCAACACATACTGACACTTTAACAAATGAAAAACGCGTAATTTTAGAGTTAATTAAAAACCATGATTATTCCTGCTAACTGGGGGCAGCCATTTTGTTTTGTTTTTGTGACGTCCGGTGGTATAGCTTGGGGCGAAGTGACGTCAGCTCCGACCAACTCCAGTATGCACAGTGTAAACAAACGCTCTAATTTACGACAAGACGCTTCGCTTTCATCAACCTGACTTGTAAAACAACATAAATGACTTGATAGTATAATAAACTATTTAACTAAATATATTTCAGGTTACATCAATAGAACGAAATGGAGTTATAGAATTTTTCTTTTTTAAAAAACCAAAGAAAAAAATGCATACTATTAGGCCTATTGGTAGGGCATATTCGAGCAAAAACTACCACTCACGATACCCAAGTGATACTTTTCTTTTCTTTGGGACGATGTAATTGGTCAGTTTTGTGATTTTAGATGGGAAAGTCTACTTAATCAAGGGTTTCACTAAATTACTTACAGTAATAAAGCAGGGCGGTTGGTAATGTCCATTACGATTTGAGGTATATCCGTGCTGTTATCACACAATACCCTGTGATCTTCATAAAAGAGGCACGTCTTTTTAGTGTGTCTAGACACAGTGTCTGGGAACCGTCTGAATATACACCTGCCAATCAGGAACCACAAAAAGGCCACGGAAAGAAAATACCAATTAACCCAGAAAAACTCCGATTATTGTTTCAGTACGTGGGTTAATTTATGTACGAAACATAATACAGTTATTTCAACACTTTGACAATGGTGGTTTATTTTGTATTGAAAAATAGTATATAATTGATGCTGGCTTACTAGGATGGATATAATTACAGAACACCGCGATGCATCTGCGAAAATCAAGTATGTTTTGTTTTTTCATTTCGAAGGCTAATTCCTGATGTAACACGTTAGGTATTACGTAACCATCAGCTCGCCAGAGGGCGTATTCACTGGGATGGTACAAAATGGCTGCGCCCATTATATATAATAGTAGTCACATTTAACCGTTTTATTAATTAACTATACGATTATACTTGTTGATATTAAGCAATAATGTGCGTTATATATCGTTGAATATGCATACCAGGTCAAATGCCTTGATTGTCCCCTCCTTTAAAGCATGCGAAAACGCCATTTTTAAAAATATAAAAAATAATTTAAACAGCGCCATATTTGACATATTTCTAAAATAACAACAACCAAAGAGATACATAACAATAAAAAATTGTATTATTTATTGTAATATTATGTATTCAATAATAAAAGTATAAATCAATCCACATAAGTGGAAGAAATTTTCTACTTCCTTTTTAGGCATAGGCCTACTTTATGGCTTGTATAGTAAAACATGCTAAATAAAGATACTATACCTAGTACAGCAATTAACACACACACCACACACACACACAGACAGACTTTATTAGCAAATAGTGTAGTACAGTTTCACTCCCACATACAGATTAGTAATAAAGTGACAAACAAACTTGGGACCAATGTTATTTTTATGTAGGTACATTGCCACATTTGCACTATTTCATCAGTGGCGTCAAACTAATTTGTTGGGGGGGGGGGGGGGGGATCTTTAAAATGAATACATAAACTACATAACAAGTAAGACAAATTTCATACATGGCTTCAGTTTACTCGATTGTCAAAAACATTTTCATTGGTTGCCTGTTGACAAATACAGCCAATAGACAGACGTCTTAGTAATAGCACGAAACTGTCGATAATACCAAGTTCAGGTTGAAATGGAGAATGCAGAATGATAAACTCGGTATTTAAAAATATAGAAAATTAAAAATATATTCAGAAATGGTTGCTTCCAAAGAAAATAATGATAGCGAATCTGGAAACAAATTCCGGATATTTGGCATTAATTCCGGAATTCCAGATATGTGTTAAAAATTCCGGATTTTTCTGAAAATTCTGGAAAGTTGGTTGCCCTGACGTCATACTACTATATTTCTAGTGCTGGTGCTGCTATTATTGTTACTACTGCTACTGTTTGTACTGCTACAGTGTCTACTGTTA
>NC_054709.1:18701432-18715023 GCF_016097555.1 Gigantopelta aegis
ATGTGAATGCTGGGGTTTTTTAAAGTCAAATGATAAAGTACTTTCCGGGATCAAGTAAATGTAAATGGGGCAATACGTCATTGGCCAATAATTGTCCGTGTTGCTATGCCTTTAATGTGCATGTGCGCTGGTATCTCATTGAACAAAGCATTTGTTGTACATTATTCATTGTCTTGTAATGTCTAGTATAATAATCCAGTTTAGACCTGCATGTATTTGTGTAATTTATTACGGGGTAGTCTCAAAGTTGCATTATGACCAAATATATATTTATTTTTCTTTTGAAATGAAAAGAGGTTTCGCAAACACACCAAGTCCTAGTAATTGTATTAACGTGCCTATATCCAATTAAGGCTCAACCACACCATAACTGTTACGGATACCGATAGCTAGTCATAATGGTTAGACATTACAAAGCCTGTTTATGTCTTACGCGCATGTACCTACATATATTTACAACGCTTAAACATCTGCGTTTAAGAAAAACAACAGTCTTTGTAAAGTTGGCCCAATGTGATTCGGTAACAGTACTAATCGTTTAGGTAGCTTCACAGATGGGCACGGTTAGTGAATTAAATATGGCGGCATTCACAGACGTTTTATTTATTGATTATTATTTTATAAAAAAATATATTAATTAGGCAAGAAATTTATTACGTCTAGCAGACCTTTTAATCGTTAAAAGCAGCAAGCAAATTGCTGTGACGTCATCAACTATACTGAAAGTGTTGACCTACAGAGACTACTACATGAGTTCTAATATAAACGGAAAGAAAGAAATGTTTTATTTAACGACGCACTCAACACATTGTATTTACGGTTATATGGCATCTGACATATGGTTAAGGACCACACAGATATTGAGATAGGAAACCTGCTGTCGCCACTTCATGGGCTACTCTTTTCGATTGGCAGCAAGGGATCTTTTATAAAAAAGATAAAACTTTATTGCATATAAACATTCCACATACGGAACTGGATGCAAAACATATGCATAAACAAGAACCATATGCACCACCCCACAGATGGGGTAGCACATACCACGGCCATAGATATACCAGTCGTGGTGCACTGGCTGGAACGAGAAACAGCCCAATGGGCCCACCGACGGGGATCGATCTCACACTGACCGTGCATCGAGCGAGCGCTGCACCACTGGGCTACGTCTCGCTCCCTAATATAAACAGTTTCACACGGGAACGAGTATTGTATTATATTTATTACACCGTACATCAATGAACACAAATTGCACATAATGACTTTCAAACTAACTAAACAAGACATGAAAATGCACATATTAAAGACAGGGGGCGG
Source organism: Gigantopelta aegis (assembly GCF_016097555.1). Taxonomy (NCBI): domain Eukaryota; kingdom Metazoa; phylum Mollusca; class Gastropoda; order Neomphalida; family Peltospiridae; genus Gigantopelta; species Gigantopelta aegis. The sequence continues at coordinate 18,702,747 of NC_054709.1, forward strand.
GACGTAGCCCAGTGGTAGAGCGCTCGCTCGTTGCGCGGTCGGTGTGGGATCTTTCCTTCTTTCATATTAAAGACGGGGGGGGGGGGGGGAGGGGGGAGGAGAATGACATCATATTGTGATCACTTTCATTTAGTTATGTATCAGTGAATCTTTGCATTCCCACGCCACACATCTATCAATGAAGTTTACACAAACAATATTATACACATAGCCTATTCAAGGCTAAACAAAATTATTAAAATATATATTTTGTTAAATTATGCTGCTATCATTAATTAAAACATTGACAGCAAGTATTTTTCAGATTTAAAAATATGAATCGAAAGAACGATGGGCACACTTTTTGACAGTCGATCACCTGACCTCTCAAAAGACTTATTCCACAATGTGAACAGACGATAAATATCACATTGGTATATCTCTTTCACCAGTGATGGAATCATTTCGATTCCATCCAGAACTTTTATTGCAGTTTTTACGAGATACTGAATTTTATTCTAAATTTTAATTATATCTATCTGTGATATTTGTACTTTTACACAGTCCTTTACACTGTGTTTTTATTTAATTGTTGAATTTTTATATTGATGATGATCATCACACTTTTCTTGCATTTTACCATAGTTTGACACCCAATAGCCGATGTATTTTTCGTGCTGGGGTGTCGTTAAACATTCATTCATTCATTCATTCATTCACTCTTTCACCACGGTGTAAAAATTTACGATCCGTAACGGTATCGGTGTGTTTGCAAAACTTCTCTAACATACACGTCGAAATACGCATCGGCTATATACGGTATTCGTTTATTTTTATTTTTTATTATTATTTTTTTATTTTAAAAAGGACCCTCTTCATTCAGTCTGATTAAAATTATCTCTACTGGTCTACCAGTAGATCTAACAGCATTGCGTGGACTCCCATGTCCAGATGACATTTCGTCTATAAAATAATAATTTAAATATCAACCAATCACACTTCACCTTTTATAACGTTATTTGGGAGAATGTTTTCAAATCACTGGTATGATTTTGCAAGTAAGGTTTTGATTGGTCGAATGAAAAGTCAACTGGACATGAGCTCCAACGGGGTGCTGTTAGATCCACAGGTAAAAGTAATTAACCAGTGGAGCTAATTTTAATTAGATTGCTCTTCATTAATGTGAACATTGCCAATGTGTATTAACAACCCACTGCATTTTGGTGGAGTGTAATCATCTAAACGAGAAAATATATATTTGGTAACAGAATTGTTTTGGAATCTTTTAAATTCCACCCATATTTAACTTTAAAGTTTTATAAACGCATTCTGAATTCTGTATATAATTTTAAAATGTATTTACCTTGATATTTGTAGTGAATTGTATTTTCCACACAGCTCTTTACACTGTTTTATATAATTATATATATTTTTTTTGTTTTTAATGAAACTAATCATATTGTTTCGTCAAATCGTCAATTCTTTCATATTAAAAAACAAACAAAAATGTTTTTGCAATTAAGAATACAGCATATACAACATGAGATGATGTATAGAAAGGGCACAGTGACAAACAAGATAGGGCACCAGGGCATTTTTCTTTCCATTGACAATGCCAGTTTTATTTTCGGGCCACAGTGGCAAGTAAGAAGGGCAACCACGAGCATTGCTGTCAGCGCTGTGGTGAATTTCGGGCCCTGAGAAATGTTGATATTCTTCAGTTAATTATCATTTATGCAAAGATTATATGTGGGACCAATTCATTATTCATCAGACATACATGTTAAAAATAAAAATAGTGTAAAGTGACACTTGCAGCTTTGAGACTTCCCCTTTAAATTAGTGTAGTGTTTTGTAATAAAATCGCCTTTTAATATTCCGAATTATTCTGATAATCATACAAATGATCTGGATAAAGATTCAATGTGCCTTTATTTAAAGGGACAGATCCTAGTTTTTAAACACTAAGGCATATTTCTCACGTAGACCCTAATTTCAAAAATGGACACTAAGTTTGGTTAATTTACAAACCTGTAACAAATTTGGATACAACAGAGTGAAACAAGAGTCTGTGACGTTGAATAACCTTAAAAACAGACTAAAACGCGACTCAATAACTGTTACTTCTCAGACGCACGTGTGTTTTTTAAAAATATGAAAAATGCATTTTGTGGTATTAGAAACACCAGGATGACCAGAAACACTTCGGTTGTACGGAAATGGATAATCTAAACAATAAAATATAAGTAATGTTTGATTTCAGTGATCATAAACGGCTCTAATAGTGAGAAATATGCCTCAGTGTTTAAAAACTAGGGTCTATCCCTTTAACTAGTTTTATTTTATACAAAAACGTATGTTCAATTTATATTAAGAATAGGTAACTTTCTTCCATACATTACACAAATACGTATATCCAATTTCAGTTATGGAAGTGTTAACATTACTGGTTCAAGCAATTATTTGTGTTCAAACTTTTTATAGTTATTTTTCTATTTATAATACAAAAAATCAGAGTAACACTGGTAATTCTCTAAAATGTTTTAGTATTATGTGAGTTTTCCATATATTTAATTACTGGTCTGTAGGAACGATACCTGAGGGGCACACACACTTTTTCTAGGGGGTGGGGCATGGGTGGGGTGGGAACAAGCGACAGTTTTATCTTTAGATGGGTTCAGCAGGGCAGGATGTAGCCCAGTGGTAAAGCGTTTGCTTCTTGCTCAGTCGGTCTAGGATTGATCCCTGTCAGTGGGCCCATTGTGTTATTTCTCATTCCAATCAGTGCACCTAGACTAATATATCAAAGGCTGTGGTATGTGCTATCCTGTCTGTGGGATGGTGCATATATAAAAGATCCCTTTTTACTAATGAAAAAATGTAGCAGGTTTCCTCTCTAAGACTATATTGTATATGTCAGAATTACTAAATGTTTGACATCCAATAGCCGATGATTAATAATCAATGTGCTCTAGTGGTGTCGTTTAACAAAACAAACTTCTTTGGATGGCTTCAGATGTAATAGCTAAATAGTAATGTTTTGGATGGCATTTTTTTTAGCTTTTCACATACGGATTAATTAGGCCATTCCTTAGGTCTATGACTTATTTTAAAGTTTATTTTCATTTCATTTCATTATTGACTTATTTTCTTGCTTATATACAATCATGGTTCAAGCACGTTGTCCTGGGCAAACATCTCAGCTATCTGGGCTGTCTGTTCAGTATGGTGGGTTACTTGTTAGTGATAAAGGTTAGTGAGAAATCAGTGGGCGTTCCTGATGACAAAATTGGCCTAGCGTTTTACGTCATTGATCATGTGATTATATTGGGCATTAATAAGCTATTTTGAGTACTCGTCAGCACTTAATACACAGAGATGGGTTAGTGGAGTAATTATTGAAAGATGTCTTATTTTATTAAATGGGTTTTAAAGAATAAATATCGTGTAATAAATAACTAGGGATGCCATTGGTATTATGATAATTTTTGTATCACGAATATTTTAAGCATTAATACGCTATTTAGAGTGCTCATTAGCACTAATTAATACACAACAATGTATTGGTGGAGTAATTATTCAAAGATGAATTAGTTTTAAATGGGTTTTAAATAAATATCGTGGTTTCAATTGGGACGCCATGGATATTATGATAATTTTCGTATCGCGATATATTGGTTGCCTGTATGATATATTATATTTACAGCAGCGTCAACCATTTTTAAAGAAGGCTTGTAACAAAATACAAAAAAATACACGAAAACATTATTTAAAATATGAAATCGCTGGATCACTTATTTAATTAAACTGGTCCCTTCCTTATTCCACATCTATGAATAGCTAAGAAAACCAGTCAAATCTAGGAGATCGTTTTTGGGGTTTTTTTTTTTTTTGATAATGACAATGAACTTGAAACACGTGACTTAACTGCTGTATCGTAATACGCATTGTTTACCATTCGAATCATAGGTATTGCATATTCCTAGTTTTTACCCATTAACCTTTAGAAACACTAGTCTTGAAGAACATTTCTGTACTAAATACTTGCGCCATCGGGGATAAGGGTCGGGATACATTAACGGATGTTTGGAAACAGAATCTGAGGTTGGGGGAGGGGAGGAGGAGAGGAAGATATTTATGAAACACATGCGTTAGAAACAAATTCACAAATAAATGATGGATTGGGGTGAGTGAGGTCAGGACCTGTGCTTATAAAATGAGACGCAATCTCAAATGACATCACACACATACAATTTGTATGACGTCACTGCCTCAGACTCTATTAGTCTCGAGTCTAGAATCTAAACGTTTTATAAGCACCAGGCCAGGTTCAGTTGGGATTTAGATCGGGAAATATTTGAACGACCAATTTGTGGCAATATTATTATTAAGGAGAAATCTCCACCTATCCTTCTCCCATTCCCAGGATAAAAAGACTAATAAACAACCTTATCAAAAACCTAGTTTATTGCCTCCCCAGGTTAGGAAAATGTTTGCATTTTGTATCCCCGTGTAATTATTAGTATGACCCATCTATTAAGTAATGATGAGTATGCATGTTCGTAAATTCTGAATATTAACGAAAATTAGAATTCATCATTGTTGACATGGAGCAGCAATTTGAGACAGACTATTACTGACAGTAACAAATAAAATTAATAATGAGTAATCAACTCGAAAGCAGAAATGATTATTGAAAACTGATCTTTGTGACTATAAATATGAGTTAAGAGTTTTTATCGTGATTATAATTTCGTTAATAATTTAAAACTTGAGATTGTAGGACGCTAGGCCACCTGTCCAGATGAGCTGCCCGACTTTGACTTAAAAGTAGATGGTGTAGTCATAAACTTGTACTGGGTTAGGTTCAAAGGCACAGACCCTAGTTTCAGCACGTGAAAATGGACACCAGGTTTAGTTAATCTACAAACCCACAACACACATTTATATTGTTATATCAGAGAGAAGCCTAAAGTCTGTGATGTTTAAACGGGGAAATACCGTCTAAATATAATTAGAGCTTGTCACGATAACCATTACTTCTTAAAAGAACGTGCATTTTTAGAAACTAGGGTCTGTCTCTAAAGAAAGGGTTCTAAGTTTGCCGCCATTGTAAGATGTTTCTGACAAACAAAATCTTTCGATGGCTAAAATTACATACTAAATATACTGTATTGTTTCGAATACCGGAGTCTGTGCTTATAAGACTTTTATAAAAACCTGAATTTTAGTGATTAAAACTTTTCTGATAGTTGACAACATCTTAATAATGGCAACAAACTGGGAATAGCCCTTTTAACCGACCAATGGCGATGTGTATGACAAATGAACCGTTCTGTTTCTCACTAAACAGACAGACATTTGAATTCTTTATTTACATATCTGTATACAAATAAGACAATACAACATTAATTATAATACAAATATGTACAGAAGTACACAAACTACTCATGAAGTTTTGAGAGACGAAATTATATTTTTTAAAAACCTATTTACAACAAAATATATTTTAAGAGGGAAAAAATCAACAGTTCCCTTATACTTAAATACAAAATATCTTTGGTGGTGTAATAAAATATGTGGGCAATTTTTGGAACAGTAGTTTTAACTATAAAGTAATTATAATTTATCTTTATTCAAAATGTTAAACACAATTAACAATTAATCCACTGGACAGTCAAGATATCTGAGGTATGTGCCCAGGACATTGTGTTTGAACTATAATTGGATATAAGCACGAACGTCATGTTGAAATGGAAAGTTAAATATTTACTATTTAAAAAAATAATACAATGTATATATTCTTCATTTTCGCTTTCAAAAATTTCATTAACAGATTATTTTGTGAACATGGTTTCTAACTGAACAATATAAAAATTTATTATAATAATATAAGAAATAAACATAAACATTAAAAAATATTTTGTGAAAAAAAGACAAAAGGCACATGAAATAAGTTGAGATATAAGCTGGAAGAATAAATATATCAGAAATTTGGGGAATTTGGTTTTAAAAAAAAAGACAAAGAAAGAAAGGGAAAAAAAGACAAAAAGAAAAAAAATATATTCAAATTCAGTTTTCAGTTTTGCATATGAATATTACAAAGACTCTTTAGCGATTTAATAATGCAATATTCTCCACATTCAGTTTTAAATCGCATGTTGTAATTTGGAGAATAGCATGTTAAATCTTGATTCTTATTATTAGCATCATCTGTATGATACTAACACAGGGCTCGAAATAAAAAAGTAAAATGTGGCCTCACCTGCTGTTATTTGTTTTTAAACAGAAGGTCAAACGAAACATGGCCTGCTAAGAAACGAATGAAATAAGACAGCCAGAGGTGACGAGTGTTTGGGATAGTGTGTGAAAATGTAAAATGTCTGAGATGTAATTTAGAGTATTATGGAATTCAAATATAACAGAATTACAAGCTAAATAGCAAATGAGATAATCATACAGACATTTCTCTCTTGAAGAATGACCTTGGACTGCTTTTTGCATTTCACAGGCCTGTATTTCGAGCCCTGTATCGCCTGAAAAATGTGTGTTTCTTGGAACCAGCCCTTCCCTACAAAAATGGGCCGACCCTATTTTTATTCGATGTATTTTTTTTATCAATATATTATGTTTTTTAAATTATTTATATTATTATTTTTAATGAATATGTAGGTGAAAAGAGTTCATACATAACATTTTATCTGGACCGTAGGGGTGAATGTAGTTGGTGGTGGTGGCGGCGGTGGGTGGGGGCTGTGCCATAAAACACACAATTTTTTAGGCTTAAATTAAAAGGCGATTTTATTTCTTGTTTACTTCTTATATATTATTCTACGTACATGATTGTACTTATGAAATGTTGTTTTTCTTAGACTTGTTTTATGTCATTTTGTGTACTTACATTTATTATTATACAATTTAACAATACAATTTATTTTCAGTATATCATTCAGTATACAGGGTATATCAGTAAAATTAATCATACCCGTAATCGATATAACATGAAATTATTTAAGTGCAAGTTTCCAAAATAATTACAGGGAAGGAGGAATGAAAAAAAGGTAATACAAATGTCAATGCCTGACTAATTCGCATGCGAAATCGCGTAGTGTGTAAAGGTCTTTAAAAGGAGGGTTGCATAGCAGTTGACCTACAAAGGATTGCACACCACTGTTTACTTTTGCATGCATTTCAATATAATTTCTGTGTCACAATGTATCCTGTGAAAAATACTACATTATCAATAGCTGCCAATGTGGCTACCATTTTTAGAAAGTGCATTCGGTTCGTAACTTTCATTAAAAAAAAAAAAATAATAATAACATAGGTTGACCATGAACACTCTTTAGTTATCCACCCTTTTGTCAGAGCATGCACCGTCTCAATATGCTGACAGCATATACGACTTGCATAGTTGTTATTATTTAGCACTAAAAACGACAAGTAACTTCAAAGCAAATTGTAATCATAAAATAAAATTGAAAATGCAAATTGATATTTTATATTATTTTGGAATGAACTATTTCCTAAACAGGATTATTTTTATTAAGCTGCTACAAAATGTGGTACCTAAAGACGGTGTCACACTAGTTACTTGTTTCAAATAAATACACTGTGAAATTTCCAATTCAGCTAATATTAGCTACAGTGATTTGCTTTTAACTAGTGTTAGCTAAAAATAAACAGTTCATTTGTTTTATTTATTATATTATTATTCATGGCAATGGTGCCAGAAAATATCGATAACAAATGGGACAAAACGACTAAATAAACTCAAACTATTTTTAATCTTATTGTATTATTATTTATGCCTACATTGCCTGGATATATTGATAACAAATGGGACATAACGTTAAATAAAATAAAACTTTAAAAAAAAAAATAATTGTATTATTATTTATGTCTACGTTTTCAGAAAATATCGATAACAAATTGGACAAAACGACTGAACAAAATAAACTATTTTTAATTTTAGTTTATTCATTTTTCTGTCTACATTGCTAGAAAATATTGAAAACATATGGGACATAACTACTAAATAAAATACAACTATTTAATTTTATTCTATTTTTATTTATGGCAATGTTACCATACATGTAATTCAGTTCAGATATATAATTCTGATATAATACAATATCGATAACAAATGGGACATAACGACTATGCTGTTGGCTTAGTAAAATACTTTTCAGGACTGACAAAATGTATAATATGTTTAGGACAGATAAAATATATTAATATTTTTAGGACCAAGTATATAATCTTTTTAGGACAGACAAAACATATAATATTTTCAGGACGGACAAAATATATTATATTTTTAGGACAGACAAAATGTACACAATTTTCAGACAATATTTTGTTTCACTGATAATTACCTCAACTGCCTTGCAACCCTGCTTTTGAAATCAGTATTTATCTCCCTTTAACAGGCGAGATAGAGGCATTTTCTTCCGGCGGCTACCACGGCCACGATGATATCAACTTTTGCGCTTTGCTCTACTTTGTTTTCGTGTTTAACTGCGTTTTTCACAAACTTAAAATCTCAAATTAGTCAAGCCCGAGTCATAATTGCGCATGTGTTCAATTAAATATTAAAATAAATAGGAAATTTATTTTAATATACATGTAGGTGCTACTTCTACGTCATCTTAAATTCTTTTTCGCTTAGGTTTTGCGTTTGGCACAATTATCATATCATATTTTAAGTCCTCGGGGGTAGGGGCCTCATAAGTTAGCGAACGTGTGCCTGATTATTTTGTTGTTTGTACAATAAAATATGTTTTCAGTCAATAATCGCAGTCGTTAATGCATGTTAAAAAACAAAACAAAAAAACTAATAAAAAAAACCCTAAACAGATATTTTTTTCATTAATTTTTTAAAAATTAAACCCATTATGGTAGGCGAGATATTTATTTCTGCTAAACGTTTGTTAAGAAGATCGGTTTATACTTGAAGGTTTGTTTGGGTTTTTTTTGTTGTTTTTTATTTTGTTTTTTTGGGGGGTGGGTGGTATTTTTTCTACACCTCACATAAAATTGAGCACTCTGAACCCAAAACCGTTACTGTTAACAAAAATCATATCTTTACACTCAGCAGAGGCAAAGGGGTGTTTGACAAGATAGTCATTGCAACCATAAATAATTGTCATTTAAAATTGTCTATAGGCGGACACCCTCAGAACAGTACATCCTTCTAACTGTGCATGCAGGAGACCTACCACTACGCAGACATTACACCCTTCGTACTATGCCCCCTTTCCCGGGTGCCCACTGGGCTATTTCTCGTTCCACGACTGATGTATTAAATGCCGTAGTATGTGCTATCCTGTTTATGGGATGGTGCATATAAAATATCCCTTGCTACTAATGGAAACTCGCAGCAAATGTTTGACATCCAATAGCTGATTTTTCGCTCCAGCCAGTGCACCACAACTGGTACACAAAAGGCCATGGTATGTGCTATCCTGTCTATGGGATGGTGCATATAAAAGATCCCGTTGTGTGGCGGCAGCGGGTTTCTCCCTCAATATCTGTGTGGTCCTTAACCATATGTTCGGCGCCATATAACCGTAAGTAAAATGTGTTGAGTGCATCGTTAAATATAACATTTCCTTCCTTCCTTCCTTTCTTCTTAATTTTATGTGAGGAGTATATTATATACTGTACACCAAAAGAAACTGCGCAAATCAGGGTCATATTTGATTTGTAATTAGAATAGATTTAGCTGGTAACAAATACTCAGTCCTATAATTTTCCTGAATCTCAATATATCTTTAAAAAAATTAGCTCAGTCGGTTGAGTGCCTTCTTGAGGTACTTGCGTCGCAGAATCGAACCACCTCATTGGATCCATTTAGCTGTTTGGTTTCTTTTTCTCGTTCCAACCAGTGCAACCAACTGGTCAAAGGCTGTGGTACATGTATGTGCTTTCCTCTCCGTGAGAAAGTGCATATAAAAGATCCCTTGCTGCATTAGGAAAGGGATTCCTCTGATGACTGCATGTCAGAATACCATATATTTGACATCCAATAGCCGATGATTAATTAATCAATGTGCTTTAGTGGTGTCGTAAACAAAACAAACTTTAACTTAAAGAAAACAGATACTGAAAAGGGTAGTAACCATAACTGTGCTCTAATGGTGTCGTTAAACAAAACACACTTTTTTCTTTACAAAAAAGTTAATCTAACTAAAAATTATATCTGCGTTTTATTTGGTGTTCAGCATACTTATTAGGCAGTGTAAAAAAAAAAATTCTCTTATATGATTTGTAAACGTTAACGTAAACATTTTTACTTAGGTCTAACAAAAAAAAGTGTTTCCGGGAATGTGCTCTTTTTGGGGTTTTTTCTTAATTTATTTTTGTGTGTGTTTTCTACATCACAGGTCCAGATAAAATGTTATGTATGCACTCTTTTAGGGAAACAAATAGGGTCGGCCTTTTTTCTATGTAGGGTCGGCTTTTCGGAAACACTTTTTTTTCTTTGAGGCCTAAAACGTGTTTATAATTTACTACTATTAAAACAGTTTTTTCTTTGGGGGGGGGGGGGGGGGGGGGGGGACTTGGTGGTGGTAGTACTAAATTAATTTTATGTGAAACAGTCGTACATACCTCGGAAATTAGGGTCCGCGACTTTAAAATAAAACTAAAATCTTTAATATAAAATGAAAAGAAAAGAAATGCAATTTAAGAAGTGCATGTAAACTAAACGTAACTAATATTTAAAATAAGAAACTAAAATATATATTAAAAAAAATAAACACGGTAGAATTCAATCGCGTGTACTGTTTCACTTCTTTAGTTTGTTGGATTTTCTTTGGGGTTTTACTTATGATATATTTGATTTACATCATTTAACTCTTATTTTGAAGATATTATAACTGAATGATGACAATACCAGAAAACAATCTGACATTGCAAAACAACATTTCATATGTACAAATACGTAACAGTATATATTTAACATAGACATACGGATTGTATACTGAACAACAAAAGCAACGCTGTTACTCTATTTATATATTCATGATAAAATTATTTTGGAAAATAGACGGTCAAAATGGGCCTAAGATATTAAAAATACTTTAATAATTTTAATAGACTCAGCAGTTATTTATCGCGTTTCTTTGGTTGTTCAATATATATATATATATTACATTGTATTTGTTTTTATTAGCATATCAAGGGAAAACCAACAATAACAGTGCTTATTTTGTACAGAAATTGTCTCAGTAAATTATCGAATTTTAATATGAATATTTGTATTTATTGTGTTTTACATAACTAGTAACTATTTAATTGATTTCCCTGTGATATGATAGTTTTGTGCTAAAAGTTCCGTTATCATTATCGTTATATTTTATTAATTATATATAGTTGTTTTCTAATACATTGTACATGTATTTAGAACAAATTATATACAACTCTGATTATAATCAATTTTTATATGTAGTCTCATCCGACTACGTAACACTGTCAAATGAAGTTAATTCATTTTAAAACATACTACTCAACTCTTGCTAGGGATAGTTGGGGAAAAAACATATACCAAGTAAAGGAAAATTCTGCATGTATTGTGTTTGATAGATGACATATATACTATAGTCATACATTATTATTGTGATGTATGAAACACCCAAACAGCGTAGTCTCACTGATCACATGTTGCACAGATTTAAGATGTGCAGGTCTTCTTGATTTTGGTAGCCCCACTCCCATAGCTAGTAATATTCAATGTTGGGCTAGTAAATAACTACTATCGCCATGCCTGACGGCTAGTGAAAAAACAAAGAAGTTGTCCAGTGCTGTATTTAAGTGTATTTTGTAAATATGAATATTCTTCCCCCATACCTCCCCCCTCCCCCAATCTAAGTGTTTTTAAGCTCTATCTCGTTTTTGGGGACATATTCAATTATTCCTATTAGCAAAATTGTATTTACTTAAAGTAGGGTCAGTGAATTTTTAATCGTGGCTAGTACATTTTTAAAATCACTGATCCCATGGCTAATGAATTTTTATCAAGTTTCTAGAAAGCCCTGGTGTTCACAAACTGGTCGTCAAGACAGTTTTGGTAAATCCCTAGCGGACATTGAGTAGAATATATTTGTATAAGGAATTTAAAGATGCTTTAAAACATATCTTGGACAATCCAATGATAGTGGTAATGTGACTTTTAAAAAATTTATGTTATTTGTTTCGTAGATTATTTACAAATGTTCGCATAATAAAGTAGTATGCTTTTAAACGTTTTTGTATTCTTTTGTTATGCTCGATACTCTGTCGCACGCACGCACGC
>NC_054709.1:18715223-18742983 GCF_016097555.1 Gigantopelta aegis
CACTGTCCTGAGTTTGTTGTCATTAATTGTTAAGAGACATTTCAATGGATAAAATTACATATTAAATGCATTTTGTAGCATAAAATATCAGTGGCTGAATATATCAAATGTGTGCCTGTATTATAGTCCTTCCCACAAGAAACGCCTATTTTTTATTCATACTATGGAATTTACCACAAGTTATTTATTTCTGAGCCGATTGTTTTTTAAATTGCATACAAAAATAGTAGTGGTGTCGTTAAACAAAACAAACTTCAAACAAAAGTAGTTTTTTGTTGTTTTTTTTGTTTTTGTTTTTTTGTTGGTTTTTTTGGTTTTTTGTTATTTCCAAAACACTTTTACTTTTCTACATACATCAAACCAAACTGAAATTATTTACAAAAAAACACCCACTTTTTTTTAGGATGGGACTGACTATAGATCAAATATCATTTTATTTACTAATATATATTTTTTTGTACCTACGAAATTATTGGGAGACCAAATCGAGTTACTAGGATGGCCAGAAGAAACAAATTGAATAGACATACACTAGTATTTAAAAAAAAAAAAAAACCCATATGTGTATATTATATTGTTATTTTTGCTCTGCCCATATTCGGGTGTTATGCAAATAAATTATTCTTATTCTTATTCTTATAGTGTCTAGTTTTAGTCGTTAAAATATTTTATTAGTCGAAAAAGTCTTAAAATGCCAGCAAACTCAGGACAGTGCCTTTAACAATTTAAGAGATGATACCACATACCCATGTTCGAGTGCCAAACCTGAAATATAAATATTAATATAAAAATGCACTCAAATAAAATATTAACACAGGCTGCAGGTGCTTCTGACAATAGGGACAGAATAGGTACAGTAATTCAAGGTGATCCTAAAACTGTCCTGGTTTTTGTGTTTGTTTTTGTTGTTGATTTTTTTTTTTTTTGAAGGGTTGTTTGTTTTGTTTTGGTGTTTTTTTGAGGGGTGTTATTATTTTTTGTTGATGTTGTGGGGTTTTTTTGGGGGGGGGGGGGGGGGGGTAATTTTTGTAAAAAAAAATAATAAAAAATTGGGGGGGGGGGGGGGGGGGTAATTATTTTTGGTTTTGTCGAATTCGGACTATATGCAGACTATAAGAAGAGGCACGGATAGGGCTGAATCGCCCCGTTCTAAATCTGCCCCTGATAACAACTGTTTACGTACCAGGTTTCAAAGAAGGAACGGCTGTAGTGGTTGTCTGTCTGCGGCAAAACTTCTCACACTGTTTGTCTATGTCCCAGGCATTTTCACAGTGGCAGAAATCACAGCTTTTTACGGCGGCATCATAGTATTTCCCCCAGTCGCAGTGGGTTTGTTTTCCTAAAGAACAACAACAACAAAAAACAGGATAAAAATCTGGGTATCATTTAGTTAAGGTTTGTTTTGATTAACCACACCACTGGAGGACACTGATGTTTTGGATGTTGAACATTTGGTAATTCTGACAATTCCGAGGAAGGAAGGAAGGAAATGTTTTATTTAATGATGCACTCAACACATTTTATTTACAGTTATATGGCGTCGGACATATGGTCAAGGACCACTCACAGATATTGAGAGAGGAAACCCGATGTCGTCACTTCATGGGCTACTCTTTTTGATTAGCAGAAAGGGATCTTTTATATGCACCATCCCACAGACAGGATAGTACATACCACAGCCTTTGTTATACCAGTTGTGGAGTACTGACAGGAACGACAAATAGCCCAATGGGCCCACCGATGGGAATCGATCCTAGATCAACCGCGCATCAGGCGAGCGCTGTACCACTGAGCTATATCCCGCCCCATGACAATTCCGAGGAAACCCGCTACATTTTTCCACTAACATCAACCATTGGCGCAGCCAGGATGTTATATTGAAAGGAACCACATATGACTTTGTTAGGTCCCACGATAGATATAGAATACATGATAGCAAAATTAAAACAATATGAATTTCATTACTTATTTTAAATTGCATAAAACCAAACCTAACTAGGTACTGTTAGAACTGCAAGGTGTGTGAATTGTACAGCCCTGTTGGTGTGGTTTTGTTTTAAACGGGGGGGGGGGGGGGGGGTGTGAAGGAAGCGGGACATAGCACAGTGGTAAAGCATTTGTGTGATGCGATGTCGGTCTAGGATCGATTCCCATTGGGCTATAGTGCATTCCAGCCAGTGCACCACGACTGGTATATCAAAGGAATGTTCCATCCTGTCTGTGGGGTGGTGCATATAAGAAATTACTTGCTGATAACAGAACAATGTAGCAGGCTTCCTCTCTAAGACTCTATGTAAAAATTACCAAATGTTTGACACCCAATAGCTGATGATTAATAAATTAAACTTTGCATTAAGGGTGAGAATATATCACTTATTCGCATAGCCCAAAAGGGAGAGCTCCAAAGGCACGAAGCCCGTGAAGGGGGTGGATATTGGGGGGGGGGGGGGGGGGGGGGGGTGCGCGCGCTTCTGCCAGAAATGTATACAATAAAACTTCCAATACATAACATCAGTTAGTTACAAAGACGCTGAATAATTATTATACACGTAGTAAATAGTTCCAATTTATAACAATAAAACAATATCTGAGTGATAAATCCAACTACAATGTATTCATTCATTCAATTTAAATTTTACTGAATGCATAATATGCTAGGGTCAGACTATAAAAGGTCACAATGAAGTTGGCCAACTTGATGGTCGTGTTATAATTTGTAACTCCCGATTTATGACAGGTATGTTCAGATTAACAACTAATCGGTCGTAGGAGTTGCATCTAGTTGAATCAAGTTATAATAATGCTCAGACTAGCAACTGGACAGTCGTAGAAAAAGAAGTAAAGTTTGTTTTATTTAACGATGCCACTAGAACACATTGATTTTTTTATCTTATCATCGGCTATTGGACGTCAAACATATGGTCATTCTGACGCAGTTTTTTACAG
Organism: Gigantopelta aegis; assembly: GCF_016097555.1. Taxonomy (NCBI): domain Eukaryota; kingdom Metazoa; phylum Mollusca; class Gastropoda; order Neomphalida; family Peltospiridae; genus Gigantopelta; species Gigantopelta aegis. The sequence continues at coordinate 18,718,170 of NC_054709.1, forward strand.
GAAACCCGCTGTCGCCACATAGGCTACTCTTTTACGACAGGCAGCAAGGGATCTTTTATTTGCACTTTCCACAGACAGGATAGCACAAACCATGGCCTTTGTTGAACCAGTTATGGATCACTGGTCAGTGCAAGTGGTTTACACCTACCCATTAAGTCTTGCAGATCACTCATTCAGGGTTTGGAGTCAGTATCTGGATTAAAAATCCCATGCCTCGACTGGGATCCGAACCCAGTACCTACCAGCCTGTAGACCGATTGCCTAACCACGACGCCACCGAGGTCGGTAGGAGTCGTAGAAGTCAACAGATTGGCTAGTTGGCCAACTCCGTCGTGACAGTTGGTAGTGTGAACCTAGCATTGCAGTGTCGTAAATAATCGATGTTAGTTTCATAAACCCCAGCTGCCACAACTTTGCAGATTAGTGATATCAGAAGTGTCCCATAACAATTAATATTCAATATATTTTTATGGCCCATGCACACACACACACACACACACACACACACACACACTTCCGCTAGAAGGTACTGGGGGCATATCCCAGTATATGGGCACTTTTCTTACTTTTGTTTGATGGGGATATATTTCGACACTTCGTTGCTGGAGAGAGAGACAGAGACAGAGAGAGAGACAGAGACACAGAGAGAGACAGACATAGACACAGAGAGAGAGAGAGAGAGAGAGAGACATACAGAGACAGAGAGAGAGAGAGACATACAGAGACAGAGAGAGAGAGAGCGAGAGAGAGAGACGGGGTGGGACAAATAAAGTGTGTGAGAGTGCAAGAGGAAGGGAGAGAAACAAAGTGAGATAGTGAGAAAAGAGAGAGAGTGATAAGAGAGAAACTAAGAGAGAGAGGGAGAGAGAGACGGGGTGGGAGAAATAAAGTGTGGGAGAGAGACAAAGTGAGATAGTGAGAAAAGAGAGAGTCATAAGAGAGAAATTACGAGGAGAGAGAGAAAGGGAGAGAGAGAGAGGGAGACGGGGGTAGGGGGAGAGACGGAAAAAAAAGACAAAAAAAGAGAGAGAGAGGGGTGGGGGTCAGGAAATTTGGCAAGAGAAAGGGGGTTTTGTCATACTTTGCTGGAAAATATATTAAAAAGGCACATTTTCATCAGAGAGAGAGAGAGAGAGAGAGAGAGAGAACGAGAGAGAGAGAGAGAGAGAGAGAGGTAAAGAGAGAGGGATGATGGTGGAGTTCCCAGGATAATCGTCATAGCCTGTTAGGGCATGGCGCCATAAAAACTACTCCCCCAATCACATTTATTCTTTCCATCCATCTCTAATAGTTGCCTGTCGTCCTATATTACATCCAAAACACAGAGTGCGTATCCACTCAATGTCGTTGGCAAATCCAAAATAAAATCTGGCTGCCAATGTACTCATCCTATCAATAAACTAGCAATGGATTTGTTGTTACATTCCATAGACAGTACAGTGCATACCTTGGTTTTTGATGTACAAGTCGTACAGTAGTGTTTGGGACGGGGAAAATAGCAACAACACGTTCATCTCTTGAGGGCGATCGATCCTGTGACCCGTCGCACACCTCAGACAAACTCTTTACTGCCAAGCTGATTCCCTCTCCCACTAAACAACTTCAAAAATGCTGAGCCTTGTTTCCAATTACAGACGCGCGTGCGGGAACTTTAGCAGGGAACAGGGTGGGGAGGAGGGGGGTAGGAGGGGTCTAGACTGCGACAAGTGAAGTTTATAATTGGGGTCGAGTCAGGCTCCCTAGGAAAATGTACCATACTTTAAAAAAATTAAAATGTGGGTGCGGGGGGTTGATCCCGAGACTCACCACTACGCATGCACCTGCTATACATGTAGATATATTCGTGTAGACATAAAATTAATTTTGAGCTACTACCAAAACCAAATTATACTAATTTTATAAATTTATAAATAATGTATGAATAGCCGCAATACCCTCAATCTGATTAAAATTAGCTCTACTGGGTCTAGCCAGTAGATCTAACAGCATTGCATGGACTCCCATGTCCAGGTGACATTTCATCTATAAATAACAATATAAATATCGACCAATTACACTTCGCCTTTATAGCGTTATTCGGGAGCATACAAATTCTAAAAATATCGGGCGATACTATTTATGCAATAGGCCAACTTGTTGGTCTATTTCAACATTGAAAAAACAGGGGGAAAAGTGCAGTAATAAACTGTGGATTGTATACTAGTATAAACAGATTTTATGGCTATATCAGCACAGTTTTTTTCAATCTTGAAATAAATTTTATATAAAATTTTATATTGCAATTAGTTTCCGGCATACTTCGTAATTCACCCGAATTATTTCGTATACCCTCAGCATAATCCCAAATGTGACCGGTCTCGGTGGCATCGTGGTTAGGCCATCGGTCTACAGGCTGGTAGGTACTGCATTCAGATCCCAGTTGAGGCATGGTATTTTTAATCCAGATACTGACACCAAACCCTGAGTGAGTGCTCCGCAAGGCTCAATGGGTAGGTGTAAACCACTTGCACCGACCAGTGATCCATAACTGGTTCAACAAAGGCCATGGTTTGTGCTATCCTGCCTGTGGGAAGCGCAAATAAAAGATCTCTTTCTGCTAATCGGAAAGAGTAGCCCATGAAGTGGCGACAGCGGGTTTCCTCTCAAAATCTGTGTGGTCCGTAACCATATGTCTGATGCCATATAACCGTAAATAAAATGTGTTGAGTGCATCGTTAAATAAAGCATTTTTTTAATCCCGAATGTTTTCAAATTATTTTCAAATTACTGGCATGATTTTGCAAGTAAGGTTTTGATTGGTCGAATGAAAGGTCAGCTGGACATGAGCTCCAACAGCTGCTGTTAGATCCACGTGTAATAGTGGAGCTAATTTTAATTAGATTGCAAGACCCTGAATCATTTTACACTCCTTGGTGGGATGTAGCCCAGTGGTAAAGCGCACGCCTGTTGTGCGGTCGGTCTAGGGTCAATCCACGTCGGTGGGCCCATTGGACTATTTCTCGTTCTGGACAGTGCACCACGACTGGTATATCAAAGGCTGTGGTAAATGCTACCCTGTCTGTGGGATGGTGCATATAAAAGAGTACTTGCTACTAATGAAAAAATGTAGTGGTTTCCTCTCTATGACTGTGACAAAAATTACCATATGTTTGACATCCAATAGCCGATTATTAATAAATCAGTGTACTCTAGTGGTGTCGTTAAAGAAAACAAACTTTTTGTTTCATTTTACACTTCACAATTACTGGGTCCGGCAGCTTTAACATGCAAGAAATTCACATTAATTAGAAAAAAAAAATTAATTAAAAAAACATCCGGTAGTCTGTCTAATCCATGAATTTGAGTCAGTGTTAATGTTACAAAGATGAATGTTGCCCGTAATTTGACGATGAATTTCAAAATGTTACTCATTTTGTTCATAACGTCATCTAAGATGCACGTAAAACCCACGAGGGAAAGCACCTTCGATTGCGTGTAGCTATTTACGTTATATCCGGGTTGCATTTTATAGCGAGTACCTATACTATTTGCCTCAGTTAGTGGACATTTCATATTGCAACGGAGCACTCGCATTACATTAAGGCGTAGCCTATTACTATATAAGTTGCCCATACGGTAAACATAATGTAAACATGGTCAACGGTTACAGTGTGAATAAAGTAGGCCCTACCCTGCACATGCCCAGGAGATAAAGCCATTAAGTATAAAATAATGAGTTATTATTGTTTTTGATATTGTTGTTGTTCTTGATGAGGATGATGCAGGCGATGATGATGATGATGGCGTTGGTGTCATGGCGGTGGTGATCAGTGGCGGATCCTGAAAATCCATTGGGGGAGGGGGAAATGACATGAGGCGGAATGCCAAGAGAACTTTGGGGAAGGTACGGAAGTGGGTGAAAATTAATATATAACAAAATTATAACTGTCAGAAAATTTAGGAAGGCCCGGGCTCCAGCCCCCCCCCCCCCCCCCCCCCCAATTTTATTTTTTTTAAATTGGGGGGTGGGGTGGGGATTGTAGCGAGGCGGTTCATGTTTCTCCGGAAAATACATTTTGTAAAAAAAAAAAAAAAAAATCGCTTGAAGAAGGGATGGGGGAATCCACCCCCACCCTGTGCACATGCGACTGCATAATATACATTGTATTGCTGGGTGATTTGTTTTTTAACAAAACATACATTTATAATAAGTTACAGGTGCGGATATTTTGTTTTATTCGCGTAGGCACAGTAGCTACACATACTGCACAAATGCTGTACATTATTCTAAGCTCAACAGATCAAACACCTAATTTAGGAATCCCTTTAATATTATTATAAATCTTCTCTCTTTTTTTCTGTATATTATCCGCGCCTCAGGTTTCATAACCAATAAGATTCTCGTCGAGGTAGATAAAATGTATAGTCTATTCTAAGTGGTTAAATAATGCAAAAAAAAACAAAACAACCCCACACGAGGTTGTAGCCTTAAGATACATTAATTTAATGCGACAATCTCAAAGTTGAAGTGTAGATATACCTTGAATTAAATACCCGCCACCCCACCCCCACCTCCACCTCAAGAAAAAAAAATATCCCCATAACTTTATTTACTCTTTTTTTTCTTCAAATTTATATTATTTTAATATCCAGTAAGGATGACCCACAGATTAAGACGTGATGTTACATTGTTGGATTTGACAAATAACTTAGAACGCACACACTGCATGTGTATTTACTATAAATGATATTAGTAATCACAGACGTAGGGAGCGATGGGCTGGAGGTGGGAGATTGCTCGCACCTCAACTCTCAAGATAATGTATAGGGTGTAGTAGAGGTTTTGTGAGTGGGGACCTCCCATTTCACTTCTCCGCTGGGATCGATCCGTTACGCATTACATTAATGATATGTTTTTAAGCAGGAGAGAGAGAGAGAGAGAGAGAGAGAGAGAGAGAGAGAGAGAGAGAGAGAGAGAGAGAGAGAGAGAGAGAGAGAGAGAGAGAGAGAGAGCGAGGGAGGGAAAATAGGTATAGGGGAGAGAGGGTGAGGCGAAGAGGGTCTACTGGGGAAAAACACGGTGTCCATTGAGGATGATCGACCCTGCGACACATCGCACCTGAGGAAAAACTCTACTACTGTCCCAGCGCGTGTCCAGGGTTTAGAGGTCGAACCCCTCTCATCCCCCCACCCCCACCCCTCACTCACACACACACACCATCTACTCCAAGCAATTTTTTTTCAATGTATTTTTCTGGCAAGTATGACCCGATCCCCCAGTAAATAATTCGCTCGCCACAGACCCCTCTCCTGAACAATTCCCTCCACACACACGTGGGCCCCCACTACATAACATTAGAACCGCCGAACCTTGTTTCCGACGTACATAGTAAATTTTTATATACAATTATTCTCCCATTTTTATAGGGGGTGGGGGAGGGGGGCAGGCTGGCTTTTACCCGAATTGAAGGAAAATACCCGAATCTGGATAACAACATAAATTTACTCCTATTAGCATTACTACCAAACAGCTATATAGGGCTGCAAACGAAGCACTGCGTATTTTTAGATGGATTACAACTAATTTTGAGGGTAGAATGATGGAAATACATGATAAAAAGACCTGAGATTAGCACATTTCCCCCAAATATCTCTATAATTTTTGCCCGAATTAGAGGTTTTTGCTCCAGCACTAGGGAACAGTCCCCCCTCCCCCACACACATCTGCCCCCTTTATGTTTACTACCAATATCAGGATGACCCAAAGCACGTTAAATTTGCTAAAAATGATAATTTAAGAAACAATGTGTAAATAATATTAGGTTAATGGTACAAAACAAAGCTGCAATAATCTCAATTATTTCACACTTCCTAATAGCTGGGGTTAGCGACTTCAACATACAAGAAAATGACATTAATATAGAAAGAAACTAATTTTTTTTTAAAAACATACCATCTACTCCACCAATTAGAATAAATGCCACTGCTAATATGGTACTCATTGTCGGCAATTCGACGATAATTTTCGAAATAGTATCCATGTTTTTACACGACATTTTACAAGATGTAGGTGAAAAAACCTCAGAGAAAACCACCTAACGGAAATACCTGTATCTATTTATGGATACATAATGGTAGCTTTCCTGGAAATTGATTACATAGGAGTATATGATAGACAAATACGACAAGGGCCATAGGGTATGTTAAAGCCGCACACCCTAGTTCCATCCAGCGAAAATAAATTATAATTTGGTTAATCTACAAACCTGTAACACACTTAAATCACGTTTTTATCAAATGGAGTGAAAAAGAAGGTTTTATATCGATAAATACCATGGGAATCCCCATGTCCCAATTGCTTGAAATAATTTTGAAAGTTAGTATTCTGATGTCACCGGTAGATGTCGCTCGAAGCACAACAATGCCTACGTCACGACAAATTTCACAGACTTGGGGTGCGTTTCTTTCACCTCTCCTGGACATATTCCAACTGTTCTGTCCTGGTTGTATCCCCTCTCCAGATATCGTAAGACTTAGCAAAATTATTGGTTTTAAGGGTTTGTAACGTTTTGTATTGAGACACTTACTTGTCTGAACTTTATTGTTACTGAAAATGTTCACGAACTGTGAAGAAAAATCTCACAAATGAACAACAACAAATCGGATGTTGATTGCGCGAACCGTGCACAAGAAAACAAACCGAACCAGAATGATAACGGTCACGTGGTATACCAACGTCTGTGACATTGAAATGGAAATATCCCCTCTAAAAATAGATTAGACCTTGTCTGCTCAACGTTTTTTTCTCAAACGTGCGTCCGTTTTTAAGAAATACGAAAAATGTATTTTGTGGTATTACAAACACCAGGATTACCAGGATTACCAAAAAACACTTCAGGTAAATGGAAATGTATATTCTAAATAATAAACGGTAAGTAAAGTGCAATTTTATTTGTGAAAAAATGGGTTTAATAGCGAAAAACAACGCCGTAATGGTTAACAACTAGCCGTAACTAGGGTGTGTCCCTTTAAAAAGGTGACTGAAAAAAAAAGTCACAATTTAGTATGGGTAAAAAAATCACAGGAAAAAAAGTCTCAATTTTTATTGATCAAAATGTACGAGTTCGTGGATTAAAGTGGCATGATAGTATGCTCTTGTTCAGCTTATTGATTAGGGTGAATTTGTAGTGTGGTTTTTGGTTCCTGGGTCAATTAGGCTTGATTAAAGGAAGAGGCTTCAAACTGTGCAGGGACAGTGACTTGTTACACTTATTGATTAGGGTTTAATTAGGCTAGATTAAACAAAGTGGCTTCATATTGTGGCTTAAGGGGGCATACTTTTAGTACGTACGCATTTTGGGGGGGTGGGGGGGGGGTTGAAAATTTAAGAGCCATTTTGCGTACGCTTGCGTACGTCGGGGGGGGGGGGGGGGTTATCAGGGTAAAATTAATATATATATATATATATAGTTAATTTGATTATTTACTGACGTTCTAGATCGTCGGCGCCTGTTTTGTTCGCCATACTAACCCTTTGCGTCATTTCACTGCATGACCTTTGTGTCATTTGACGCACGCATGCATGGCCAAGAAAATGGCCTCCGGTGGTGATAATTATGACAAATATTCCCAACTTTTGAAATGTATTAAATGTGTAAACCCAACCAAGAAGGCGGGCGAGGTTCAGGAACTTGCCGCGGCCGAATTTATTCGTCGTCAAGCGTTGTTTAATACATTTGTACAATGAGCAGTATTCATTAATTATAGTATACCATGATGACATCGACGGTGGCATTGTCTACATTTACTGGTACTGGCTGACGATCTTTTGCGTATGTACGCAAGGGGGGGGGGGGGGGTATGGGCACTGGCGTACGCATGCATACGGGGGGGGGGGGGGGGAGGGGGTGCAAAAAATCGGAAAATTGTGCGTACGTACTAAATGGATGACCCCTAATATGTTGTTTTCTATTAAAAGTTGACTTTTTTTTCTATGTTTTTTTTTCTGTTACTTTTTTACCTGTGACTTTTTTCCTAGATTCGTTAAAAGTAGAGACGGAACAAAAAATTATTAAAGACCGAGTTATTATTTTCTTCATAAATTCTCTTTTGTCGTTATATCCCAGGATATATATTTTGCAACCCCCTCGGGGAGAGCAGAAAAATTACTGAGAAAAACTAAATGTACACATCACCGAGGGGCCCCCTGAAGTGCGGGGCCCGTAGTACCCGCTACATGTGCTACTAGGAAAAACCGGCTCTGGATGTTGACGATGATGATGATGATGATGATGACGACAACACTGATCATGATGTCAGTTATTTTCAAAATAAAGATTCAAACACTGTTCTTTATATCCACTCAGCAGCCTGGGTCGGCATACATATGTATTATATACGCGACTGAAATCTAGCTACGAGCTAACACTGTACATATATTTCTGCCATCGCCGAATGATTTTCTGAGACAAAACATACATCTATAATAACAGACCAGGCACGGCGGAGCAGGGGCTGGGAGGTGCTGTAGCCCCATCCCCAATAATTGTGAATAAAAAATATGTATGTATATATACTTAGCCTCAGCAGATGGGGGTGTCCGTCTGGACTCCTCAGCCTATACCCCCCCCCCCCCCCCTTCTCTCTGTCTGTGACTCTCTCTCTCTCTCTCTCTGTATGTGTACAGATAGATAGATAGACAGACAGACAAATAGATAGATATACACTGATTTGTTAATCATTGGCTATTGGATGTCAAACATTTGGTAATTCTGACATATAGTCTTAAAGAGGAAACCCGCTACATTTTCCCATTAGTAGTTATGGATATTTTATATGTACCATCCCACATACAGGATAGCACATACCACAGCCTTTGATATACCAGCTGGAACGAAAAATAGCCCAATGGGTCCACCGACGGGGATCGATCCTAGACCGACCACGCATCAGACGGGCACTATATAATGTATATGCACACATGTGCATGTACGTGTGTGCGTGCGTGCGATAGAGTATCGAGCATAACAAAAGAATACAAAAACTTTTAAAAGCATACTACTTTATTATGCGAACATTTGTAAATAATCTACGAAGCAAATAACATAAAAAATTTAAAAGTCGCATTACCACTATCATTGGATTGTCCAAGATATGTTTTAAAGCATCTTTAAATTCCTTATACAAATATATTCTACTCAATGTCCGCTAGGGATTTGCCAAAACTGTCTTGACGACCAATTTGTGAACACCAGGGCTTTCTAGAAACTTGATAAAAATTCATTAGCCATGGGATCAGTGATTTTAAAAATGTACTAGCCACGATTAAAAATTCACTGGCCCTACTTTAAGTAAATACAGTTTTACTAATAGGAATAATTGGATATGTCCCCAAAAAGGAGATAGAGCTTAAAAACACATGGATTGGGGGAGGTGGGTGTGGGGCAGAATATCCATATTTACAAAATACACTTAAATACAGCATTGGACAACTTCTTTGTTTTTTCACTAGCCGTCAGGCATGGCAATAGTAGTTATTTACTAGCCAGATGAGACTACATATAAAAAATGATTATAATCAGAGTTGTATGTATGTATGTATGTATGTACAATGTATTAGAAAACAACTATATACAATTAATAAAATATAATGATAATGGAACTTTTAGCACAAAACTATCATATCCTAGGGAAATCAATTATCCAGTTACTAGTTATATAAAACACAATAAATACATATATTCATATTAAAATTCGATAATTTACTGAGACAATTTAAAATAAGCACTGTTATTGCTGGTTTTGCCTTGATATGCTAACAAAAACAAATACAATGTAATATATAATACAATACAATATACATGTATATATATATACTCTTTAAAACAAGTAGGGGAACTAATAAGAATTTACAATTGCCAAAATTGTAAGGTATATTAGCTGTGGGGAATGGTTATATGATAATAGTGAATTAATTGGGCAAACATTACAACTGGTAGTTCAGTATTACAGTAGGTTTTATGACCACCAAAGATCTTGAAGGATGACTGGGGTTAGAAGTGAAATTTGAAAGATGACGTTTTTTATCAGTAAATCGCAAATTCAAACAATAAAAATGACTAAAAACAAAACAATAACAGAAATACTGTTCCACAGTGATTAATCGACCTTCCTGGAAATTGTCAAAATCGAGAATGACATGCCACGCACGTATGTGGCAACTGCGTGATGCACGTGTAAACAAGGGAATGTGTTTCGGTATGTTGATAAACAGACATTCGTTATTAGGATGTCTGTGGTCAAAACGTATGTTTGGTCTAATAGTTCATAATAACATTAATATTTCAGGTTCCCCTATTTTTTTTGAAGAGTTTTAATTAGAGGTACACATGTAAATCAAATAATAATGAATAATTACCTTTTATGTAATAATAATAATAATAATAATAATAAAATTACAATATCGAGGTTCGACAACCATAACATTTAACAATTGTAATTATATAATTTGAATAAATAATTTAAAAAAAAATAATTGACAGATTTTTTTTAACACATGTATATGTGTGTACATATATGTATGTATGTATGTATGTATGTATGTATGTGTGTGTGTGTGTGTGTGTGTATATATATATATATATATATATATATATATATATATATATATATATATATATAGATATAGATATAAGCAAATGCATTATATATGAGTAGGTAATATTTTATTCAAAGTTAACATGAAGCACAAATTACTCAATATTTTCACACCGCAAAAAAAAAAAAATATATATATATATATATATAAACATCGAAGGAAATGCATTATATAGATAAGAGTACACAAGTTAGTAAAATAAATGTGTTAAAAGTTCTCTTGTACATTAAAATCTTTTAAAGATTTAAAATTAATCATCAACGGTTTTTATTTTCCGTAACGTGCCATTCTTTTATTTTCTTTAGATGGCCACAGACCACAATAATTAATGTTTCTATGTAGCCTCAGAGGCTATAACATTTGTATTAATATCAGCAGGCTCATGGATTTTGGTATGTACCTTTGCCTGCCTGGGGGGAAACATACCCTGAAAAGGACAACCCTCGTTGTCCAGCTCTCTCCCAGGATATTCGTTTAAACAAACACACCCACTAAACCTGGCCGAGTACACCCATTTTACACAAAAAACACTACTTTTGTATGGTTCAGAATTACCACAAAAAAAGTCTTCAATGTCAACAAGTTTCATATGGTTACAAACTACATGCTCTCCCCTGTCAACCTCAGTCAAATTGTTGCCACTTCATAGCTGTCTGCCATGAAATAATCACAGTCGAACAGCAGACTACTTGCGCGGACAAATTTCCAAATGGGAAGATAACTGCAATCTGAGGCCAGATGTTGTTTACAATCTACCAAAAAACATTAAAGGGACATACCCTAGTTTCAACCTGTGAAAATTAACACTAAGTTTAGTTAACCTACAAACCTGTAACACATTTAGATAAAGTTACAATTGAGTGAAACATGAGTCTGTGACTTTGAAATGGTGAAATACCCCCTTATAATAGACTAAAACTGGACTCCATAACTTACTTCTCAGATGCACGTGCGTTTTTAAAAATATGAGAAATGCATTTTGTGATATTAAAAACACCAGGATGACCAAAAACACGTCGAATATACAGACAATGATAATCTAAACAATAAAATCTAAGTAAAGTATGATTTAAGTTATCAAAAACGGTTATAATAGTAACAAATATGTGTTAGTGTTTAAAAACTAGGGTATGTCCCTTTAAACAGATTCTCTGAGGCCCGGCTTCAATTCGACGCAGGCTTGTTTTGTTTTTATTTCATACACAATTCTGTTTGATCATATGGGTACTTTTTTTCCAAAGGAATAACAAAGTAGATCGCCTATCTTTATTTATTTTGTTTACAGGTTGTGTGGTATTGATGCTCTGATGGCTGGCCACTTATCAAGGAATGTCTTTATTCAAGGATTTACGGTAGGTCACATTTCAAAGCATTGTTAGTGAAACGGACATTGTTCTGAAGATGCCTTCTGCATGTTAGCTTTTTTGTGTTAAAAATGGCGACGAGTCTTAAGAATGTACTATGGTACAAAAAATACGACAAACCTACCGTGTGCACAAATGGTCAAGTTTACGCAAATAAGCTTTAAAATTTTTTTAGCAAAATTTGTCCAAAACATCTACAGGTCCTTAATTCATTGTATTGAGGTTAACATTAATATCTGTCGAAAGCCAAAATATGCAACTTTATTAAAACTTTTAGAGAGAGAGAGAGAGAGAGAGAGAGAGAGAGAGATAGAGAGAGAGAGAGAGAGAGTGAATGAGTGTGTGTGTGTACATATTTAAACATGTAATAAAAATAACTCATAACTAACATGAATTACAATGACTAAACAAATAATTTAGATATAAAGGTCACTGCATAATAGGGTTTTTTAAAATTTAATTTATAATTTAAAATATATATATATACACATATACATATAATATATAATCACAGTCAGACCTCGTTACAACGACCATGTTGGTCACTTTGTCATTATATGGAAATTGCCGTTATAAACATGTTTTGTTTAACAACATCACTAGAGCACATTGATTTATAAACATCGGTTAACAATCACATCTCAACATCACTAGAGCACATTGATTAACAATAAACATCGGATAACAATCACATCTCAACACACTAGAGCACATTGATTTATAAACATCGGATAACAATCACATCTCAACATCTCACACCACTAGAGCACATTGATTTATAAACATCGGATAACAATCACATCTCAACACCACTAGAGCACATTGATTTATAAACATCGGATAACAATCACATCTCAACACCACTAGAGCACATTGATTTTATCGGATAACAACATCGGATAACAAACACATCTCAATCACTAGAGCACATTGATTTATAAACATCGGATAACAATCACATCTCAACATCTCAACAACACCACTAGAGCACATTGATTTATAAACATCGGATAACAATCACATCTCAACACCACTAGAGCACATTGATTTATAAACATCGGATAACAATCACATCTCAACACCACTAGAGCACATTGATTTATAAACATCGGATAACAATCACATCTCAACACCACTAGAGCACATTGATTTATAAACATCGGATAACAATCACATCTCAACACCACTAGAGCACATTGATTTATAAACATCGGATAACAATCACATCTCAACATCACTGGAGCACATTGATTTATTAAACATCGGATAACAATCACATCTCAACATCACTGGAGCACATTGATTTATTAAACATCGGATAACAATCACATCTCAACACCACTAGAGCACATTGATTTATAAACATCGGATAACAATCACATCTCAACACCACTAGAGCACATTGATTTATAAACATCGGATAACAATCATATCTCAACATCACTGGAGCACATTGATTTATAAACATTGGATAACAATCATATCTCAACATCACTGGAGCACATTGATTTATTAAACATCGGATAACAATCACATCTCAACATCACTGGAGCACATTGATTTATTAAACATCGGATAACAATCACATCTCAACACCACTAGAGCACATTGATTTATAAACATCGGATATTGGATGTCAAACATTTTGTATTTTTTACATAAAATGTTTATAACGGCAATTTCCATAATAATTCATTAGATAGGAAACCCGCTATATTTTTTCCATTAGTAGCCAGGGATGTTTTATATGCTTCATGCCACAGACATGATAGCACATACCATGGCTTTTTATATACCAGTCGCGGTGCACTGGCTGGAATGAGAAATAGCCCAATGGGCTCACCGATGGGGATTGATCACAGTCCATTATTCAATATATTGTTATCAATCAAGGCGCAATCACTGTCAATCTAATAATTCCTTGGTTAAAGACCTATTTCGTTTACAAAATTTCATAAAGCTAGTAGACTTGATTGTTCGATGTTAATCCTTCAATTGAATGACTAAAGGCATATTTTCAAACGTAATACACGTCTACAGATTTAGCCGAAAGCAGTACGGCATCTGTGATTATGTAATGTCGTTGTAAAGAAGTGTTTTCAGAAGTCAGATGCACGTGTGTTCCTAATTTGCTTGGTCTGTGTTGGAAGGTGTGAATTCCGGTGTAATGAACAGAATAACATTGATGTACATTTGTTTCTGACAATCTGTGGTTGGATGGGTGTAAATGTCGTAGTAACGACGGTCATTGTAACGAGGTCTGCCTTACATTCCCACAAAACTTAACATCCAACTAATTTTATTTACCATGTACTTTCTTTTAAATTCATATTATTAAAACATTCAATACGGATAACCGTAAAGAAAGCATGAATTGAATTGTACCTTCAAGCTGACATAGAATTGGTTACTGTTTCAGTCGATACCTCAGGAATATTTTGTGATTCCACAACATGACAGCATAACCAAGCTCAGTCATCCATCCATTACAAAATGTAATGAATAAACCCATTCTAGAGAGTCGGTCATCACAAAATGTAATGAATAAACCCATTCCAGAGAGTCAGTCATCACGAAATGTAATGAATAAACCCATTCCAGAGAGTCAGTCATCAATTGAGTCAGTCATCAGGAAATGTAATGAATAAACCCATTCCAGAGAGTCGGTCATCAATAAACCCATTCTAGAGAGTCGGTCATCACGAAATGTAATGAATAAACCCATTCCAGAGAGTCGGTCATCAATAAACCCATTCCAGAGAGTCGGTCATCAGGAAATGTAATGAATAAACCCATTCCAGAGAGTCGGTCATCAATAAACCCATTCCAGTGAGTCGGTCATCAGGAAATGTAATGAATAAACCCATTCCAGAGAGTCGGTCATCAATAAACCCATTCCAGTGAGTCGGTCATCAGGAAATTTAATGAATAAACCCATTCCAGAGAGTCGGTCATCAATAAACCCATTCTAGAGAGTCGGTCATCAGGAAATGTAATGAATAAACCCATTCCAGAGAGTCGGTCATTAATAAACCCATTCTAGAGAGTCGGTCATCAGGAAATGTAATGAATAAACCCATTCTAGAGAGCCAGTCATCACAAAATGTAATGAATAAACCCATTCCAGAGAGTCGGTCATTAATAAACCTATTCTAGAGAGTCGGTCATCAGGAAATGTAATGAATAAACCCATTCGAGAGAGTCAGTCATCACAAAATGTAATGAATAAACCCATTCCAGAGAGTCGGTCATCAATAAACCCATTCTAGAGAGTCGGTCATCAATAAACCCATTCTAGAGAGTCAGCCATCTCAAATGTAATGAATAAACCCATTCCAGTGAGTCAGTCATCACAAAATGTAATGAATAAACCCATTCTAGAGAGTCGGTCATCAATAAACCCATTCTAGAGAGTCAGTCATCACGAAATGTAATGAATAAACCCATTCCAGAGAGTCGGTCATCAATAAACCCATTCCAGTGAGTCAGTCATCAGGAAATGTAATGAATAAACCCATTCCAGAGAGTCGGTCATCAATAAACCCATTCTAGAGAGTCAGTCATCACGAAATGTAATGAATAAACCCATTCCAGAGAGTCGGTCATCAATAAACCCATTCCAGTAAGTCAGTCATCAGGAAATGTAATGAATAAACCCATTCCAGAGAGTCGGTCATCAATAACCCCATTCTAGAGAGTCAGTCATCAATAAACCCATTCCAGAGAGTCGGTCATCAGTAAACCCATTCCAGTGAGTCAGTCATCAGGAAATGTAATGAATAAACCCATTCCAGAGAGTCGGTCATCAATAAACCCATTCCAGAGAGTCAGTCATCAATAAACCCATTCCAGAGAGTCGGTCATCAATAAACCCATTCCAGTGAGTCAGTCATCAGGAAATGTAATGAATAAACCCATTCCAGAGAGTCGGTCATCAATAAACCCATTCTAGAAAGTCGGTCATCACGAAATGTAATGAATAAACCCATTCCAGAGAGTCGGTCATCAATAAACCCATTCCAGTGAGTCAGTCATCAGAAAATGTAATGAATAAACCCATTCCAGAGAGTCGGTCATCAGTAATCCCATTCCAGAGAGTCGGTCATCAATAAACCCATTCCAGTGAGTCGGTCATCAGGAAATGTAATGAATAAACCCATTCCAGAGAGTCGGTCATCAATAAACCCATTCCAGAGAGTCGGTCATCACGAAATGTAATGAATAAACTCATTCCAGAGAGTCGGTCATCAATAAACCCATTCTAGAGAGTCGGTCATCAGGAAATGTAATGAATAAAGCCATTCCAGGGAGTCGGTCATCACGAAATGTAATGAATAAACCCATTCGAGAGAGTCAGTCATCACGAAATGTAATGAATAAACCCATTCCAGAGAGAGTCATCATGAAATGTAATGAATAAACCCATTCCAGAGAGTCGGTCATCAATAAACCCATTCTAGAGAGTCAGTCATCACGAAATGTAATGAATAAACCCATTCCAGAGAGTCGGTCATCAATAAACCCATTCCAGTGAGTCGGTCATCAGGAAATGTAATGAATAAACCCATTCCAGAGAGTCGGTCATCAATAAACCCATTCCAGAGAGTCGGTCATCACGAAATGTAATGAATAAACTCATTCCAGAGAGTCGGTCATCAATAAACCCATTCTAGAGAGTCGGTCATCAGGAAATGTAATGAATAAAGCCATTCCAGGGAGTCGGTCATCACGAAATGTAATGAATAAACCCATTCGAGAGAGTCAGTCATCACGAAATGTAATGAATAAACCCATTCTAGAGAGTCGGTCATCATGAAATGTAATGAATAAACCCATTCCAGAGAGTCGGTCATCAATAATCCCATTCCAGTGAGTCAGTCATCAGGAAATGTAATGAATAAACCCATTCCAGAGAGTCGGTCATCAATAAACCCATTCCAGTGAGTCGGTCATCAGGAAATTTAATCAATAAACCCATTCCAGAGAGTCGGTCATCAATAAACCCATTCTAGAGAGTCAGTCATCACGAAATGTAATGAATAAACCCATTCCAGAGAGTCGGTCATCAATAAACCCATTCCAGTAAGTCAGTCATCAGGAAATGTAATGAATAAACCCATTCCAGAGAGTCGGTCATCAATAACCCCATTCTAGAGAGTCAGTCATCAATAAACCCATTCCAGAGAGTCGGTCATCAGTAAACCCATTCCAGTGAGTCAGTCATCAGGAAATGTA
Organism: Gigantopelta aegis; assembly: GCF_016097555.1. Lineage (NCBI taxonomy): Eukaryota > Metazoa > Mollusca > Gastropoda > Neomphalida > Peltospiridae > Gigantopelta > Gigantopelta aegis. The sequence continues at coordinate 18,735,405 of NC_054709.1, forward strand.
ATGAATAAACCCATTCCAGAGAGTCGGTCATCAATAAACCCATTCCAGAGAGTCAGTCATCAATAAACCCATTCCAGAGAGTCGGTCATCAATAAACCCATTCCAGTGAGTCAGTCATCAGGAAATGTAATGAATAAACCCATTCCAGAGAGTCGGTCATCAATAAACCCATTCTAGAGAGTCGGTCATCACGAAATGTAATGAATAAACCCATTCCAGAGAGTCGGTCATCAATAAACCCATTCCAGTGAGTCAGTCATCAGAAAATGTAATGAATAAACCCATTCCAGAGAGTCGGTCATCAGTAATCCCATTCCAGAGAGTCGGTCATCAATAAACCCATTCCAGTGAGTCGGTCATCAGGAAATGTAATGAATAAACCCATTCCAGAGAGTCGGTCATCAATAAACCCATTCCAGAGAGTCGGTCATCACGAAATGTAATGAATAAACTCATTCCAGAGAGTCGGTCATCAATAAACCCATTCTAGAGAGTCGGTCATCAGGAAATGTAATGAATAAAGCCATTCCAGGGAGTCGGTCATCACGAAATGTAATGAATAAACCCATTCGAGAGAGTCAGTCATCACGAAATGTAATGAATAAACCCATTCTAGAGAGTCGGTCATCATGAAATGTAATGAATAAACCCATTCCAGAGAGTCGGTCATCAATAAACCCATTCTAGAGAGTCAGTCATCACGAAATGTAATGAATAAACCCATTCCAGAGAGTCGGTCATCAATAAACCCATTCCAGTGAGTCAGTCATCAGGAAATGTAATGAATAAACCCATTCCAGAGAGTCGGTCATCAATAATCCCATTCCAGAGAGTCGGTCATCACGAAATGTAATGAATAAACCCATTCCAGAGAGTCGGTCATCAATAAACCCATTCTAGAGAGTCGGTCATCAGGAAATGTAATGAATAAACCCATTTCAGAGAGTCAGTCATCACGAAATGTAATGAATAAACCCATTCGAGAGAGTCAGTCATCACGAAATGTAATGAATAAACCCATTCCAGAGAGTCGGTCATCAATAAACCCATTCCAGTAAGTCAGTCATCAGGAAATGTAATGAATAAACCCATTCCAGAGAGTCGGTCATCAATAACCCCATTCTAGAGAGTCAGTCATCAATAAACCCATTCCAGAGAGTCGGTCATCAGTAAACCCATTCCAGTGAGTCAGTCATCAGGAAATGTAATGAATAAACCCATTCCAGAGAGTCGGTCATCAATAAACCCATTCCAGAGAGTCAGTCATCAATAAACCCATTCCAGAGAGTCGGTCATCAATAAACCCATTCCAGTGAGTCAGTCATCAGGAAATGTAATGAATAAACCCATTCCAGAGAGTCGGTCATCAATAAACCCATTCTAGAGAGTCGGTCATCACGAAATGTAATGAATAAACCCATTCCAGAGAGTCGGTCATCAATAAACCCATTCCAGTGAGTCAGTCATCAGAAAATGTAATGAATAAACCCATTCCAGAGAGTCGGTCATCAGTAATCCCATTCCAGAGAGTCGGTCATCAATAAACCCATTCCAGTGAGTCGGTCATCAGGAAATGTAATGAATAAACCCATTCCAGAGAGTCGGTCATCAATAAACCCATTCCAGAGTGTCGGTCATCACGAAATGTAATGAATAAACTCATTCCAGAGAGTCGGTCATCAATAAACCCATTCTAGAGAGTCGGTCATCAGGAAATGTAATGAATAAAGCCATTCCAGGGAGTCGGTCATCACGAAATGTAATGAATAAACCCATTCGAGAGAGTCAGTCATCACGAAATGTAATGAATAAACCCATTCTAGAGAGTCGGTCATCATGAAATGTAATGAATAAACCCATTCCAGAGAGTCGGTCATCAATAAACCCATTCTAGAGAGTCAGTCATCACGAAATGTAATGAATAAACCCATTCCAGAGAGTCGGTCATCAATAAACCCATTCCAGTGAGTCAGTCATCAGGAAATGTAATGAATAAACCCATTCCAGAGAGTCGGTCATCAATAATCCCATTCCAGAGAGTCGGTCATCACAAAATGTAATGAATAAACCCATTCCAGAGAGTCGGTCATCAATAAACCCATTCTAGAGAGTCGGTCATCAGGAAATGTAATGAATAAACCCATTTCAGAGAGTCAGTCATCACGAAATGTAATGAATAAACCCATTCGAGAGAGTCAGTCATCACGAAATGTAATGAATAAACCCATTCGAGAGAGTCTGTCATCACGAAATGTAATGAATAAACCCATTCTTAGTTAATAGTTAATCTTGAAACATCTTCCTCTTTCATCTGGATCATATCAACGTATGGCTGTATGACCATCTGGAAAGCTGGAAGTGCAGAGAAACTAGACTGTACTCTCCAGGCATCCACTAGCATTGTCCTCGTCCTGTGGGTGAGTAATGGGACCCCTAGGGAGGAGTTGTGTATCTACTGCTGATGAGTCTGGTGGGGCAGTTTCGATGGCTCCTCTTCTGTTGCAATGGTTGCCATTGTTGCCATGACATGCCTGAACCTTTCTAGCAAGGTAGCGCCGGACAATACAGACAATGCAACTGATGCCGATACCAGTCGAAAGTAGTACACAAGCGGTTAGTAAAGCAGCAAAGACTGTGTTGTCCATCTCATGTGTTACAGGGTGGTCTGAAATATGAAACAAGACACAATAATAATATTGTTCATAGTGGTCCAAATTTACAAAGCTTGTTTATGTCTTACAAACATGTAACGACATACACATATTTACAATTGCTTAAACACCTGCGATTAAGAAATTCGGACCAATATGTTTATCACATATTCAGATACAACCCCTCCAAAAAAAAAGAAAAAAAAGAATTAAAAGCGCAATGTATCACAAGTTCTTATTATACTCAAACGCACACATGCACGCATGTAAACACACACACACACACACACTCATCCAAGCGCACACACAAACACACTCAAGACACACACACACACACATATATATATATATACACAGAATGAATAAATGTTTAACGACACCCCAACACGAAAAATACATCTGCTAGTGTGTGTCAATTTTTAACACAGACTACAATAGTTAAGCAACGATGTCCACGTCGGCAGACACCAACGGAACATTATGTTACGGTTGACTGTTAAAAAACCCACCCAAACATTTCTTAACTTTTCAAAGAGTTTACATGTACATGTCCAAAGGTGTTTGTGGTATGTGTTCATAAAAGCTTAACAATCTTTATAAACGGTAATAGAGGATTCAATAAAGAGGTGAGATGCATGCAGCAATCCTGGGAATTAACCACGGCAATTGATAATGCGGTGGAGATTGCCGCAGTGGGTTTTTTTAATACTTTATGCAGCGTGTGTTTTTCATTGGCACTTTCAATTTTCTACGTCACTTTTCTTGGATCATTAATTTATTTCTATAATACAGACAAATTAAATTCCTCTTTTACACATCAATTGCATGGAGACAATTTTCCACGGCATTTATTTTGCTGTGGCCATTTTTAAAATCTCAGTTATAAAACACTAAGTCTGATGGAAGGAAATGTTTTATTTAACGACGCACTCAACACATTTTATTTACGTTTATATGGCATCGGACATATGGTTACGGACCACACAGATATTGAGAGAGGAAACCCGCGGTCGCCACTTCATGGGCTACTCTTTTCAATTAGCAGCAATGAATCTTTTATATGCAACATCCCACAAACAGGATAACACATACCACAGCCTTTGATATACCAGTATTGGTGTACTGGCTGGAGCGAGAAATAGCCATGACCCACCGATGGGGATCGATCCCAGACCGACCACGCATTAAGCGATAGCTTTACCACTGGGCTACGTCCCGCCTTGCGTCTGAAGGCCAACACATACATTTGCATAAATCAATATTTCAAGCAAGGAATTGTATTTTACAGAAATATTGTTCAAATTTAGGGAAAACCCTACTGTGTTTTCTGATTTGCGGACGTATATCGGTGGTTTTACTGTCGCAAATAAAACGGTAAATTTGCTACTGTAAAACCACCGATATAGGTACGCAAATCGGAAAACACAGTAGGGTTATCCCTATTCTAATTAAACTGTTTGCTGGTTGATTTTAAATAGGACATTATCACATTTGTAGTAAGAATAAGCCTGTAAACGTCACCATAATAAAATGTGTTGAGTACGTCGTTAAAACATTTCCTTCCTTGACTGAAAAGAATGTTTGTTTAATGAAATCTCAGCACATTTTAAACTAAGGCTATATGTACTTGGAAAGGAAAGGAATGTTTGTTTAATGAAATCTCAGCACATTTTAAACTAAGGCTCTATGTACTTGGAAAGGAAAGGAATGTTTGTTTAATGAAAACTCAGCACATTTTAAACTAAGGCTATATGTACTTGGAAAGGAAAGGAATGTTTGTTTAATGAAATCTGAGCACATTTTAAACTACGGCTGTATGTACTTGGAAAGGAAAGGAATGTTTGTTTAATGAAATCTGAGCACATTTTAAACTACGGCTGTATGTACTTGGAAAGGAAAGGAATGTTTGTTTAATGAAAACTCAGCACATTTTAAACTAAGGCTGTATGTACTTGGAAAGGAAAGGAATGTTTGTTTAATGAAAACTCAGCACATTTTAAACTAAGGCTGTATGTACTTGGAAAGGAAAGGAATGTTTGTTTAATGAAAACTCAGCACATTTTAAACTAAGGCTGTATGTACTTGGAAAGGAAAGGAATGTTTGTTTAATGAAAACTCAGCACATTTTAAACTAAGGCTGTATGTACATGGAAAGGAAAGGAATGTTTGTTTAATGAAATCTCAGCACATTTTAAACTAAGGCTGTATGTACATGGAAAGGAAAGGAATGTTTGTTTAATGAAATCTCAGCACATTTTAAACTAAGGCTGTATGTACTTGGAAAGGAAAGGAATGTTTGTTTAATGAAATCTCAGCACATTTTAAACTAAGGCTGTATGTACTTGGAAAGAAAAGAACACCTCAGCAAATTTTAAATTAAGACCTACGACGCATCAGGCGAACGTTTTATCACTGGACAATGTCCCGCCATTATGGATAATAGTGTATTGGTTTGTTTGTCCTGTTTAACAACACCACTAGAGCACATTGATTAATTAATCATCCGCTATTGGATGTCAAACATTTGGTAATTCTGACATGTAGTCATCAGAGGAAACCCGCTACATTTTTCCTAATGCAGCAAGGGACTTTTTGCATGCATTTTCCCACAGACAGGAAAGCACATACCACGGCCTTTGACCACTTGTGGTGCACTGGTTGGAACGAGAAAAACCCAATCAGTTGAACTGATGGATTACCGAATGTTTGACATCTAATAGCTGATGATTAATTAATCAATGTGCTCTTGTTGTGTCATTAAACAATTAATTAATATGCTCTACTGGTGTAGGTAAACAAAACAAACTAACTTTATATTATGGGTAATAAAACCGTTTACGTACCAGGTTTCAGAGAAGGAATGACTGAAGTGGTTGTAGTTCTGCGACAAAAGTCAACACATTTATCTTCTATGTCCCATTCAGCTTCACAGTGGCAGAATTCGCAACTCTTGACGACGTCATCGTAGTATTTTCCCCAATCGCATTCTCCATTTTTTCCTAAAACAAAAAGACGATATAAATCAGCATATCATTCACATTCACACAATAGAGCATTGGGACAGGTCAGGTCATAGGTTTTAACGTGCACATTCAGAACAAGCTGTTGTAGCACACGCCTGTCATGGTGTCGACTTTCGCCAGCTCCCCAGTCCAGGGCAGGAAACGGTTTGGGTGGGTGGGAGGGAGCACAAGGAAGGAAATGCTTTATTTAATGACACACTCAACACATATGGTGTCGGACATATGGTTAAAGACCACTCAGATATTGAGGGAGGAAACTCGCTGTCGCCACTTCATGGGCTACTCTTTTTGATTAGCAGCAAGGAATCTTTTATATGCACCATCCCATAGACAGGATAGCACATACCATGGCCTTTGGTGTACTGGATGGAACAATACATAGCGCAATGGGCGCACTGACGGGATTGACCCAAACCGAACGCGCATTAAGCGAGCGCTTCACCACCGGGATACGTCTCGATTCCCACCCCCACAAACAAAACAGACAATGTGCAATTTCTTGAAGATAAGATATAACTTTGAATGGTTCAATATAAGTGAAAAGGGGAGATAACTGGTTGATTTAAGTTAGTGGATCGAAAGGTTAACAACTATTGATAGAAATACAAATCATAAAATCCATAATTCTTGCTAAACTAACCCATTTATTTTGATCCATTGAAGATATCCAAAACTTACAAAAAAATAAAATTTTACAATTTACATGGAATGAAAACCCAGACAAAATTAAGTGATAACAAATGACTAAAAACAGTAAATATGGAAGTGCTTAGCATTTATAAATATATTATAAAACCAAAACGTACATTGTTAAAAATTAATAATAATTACAAATTCCAACTGAAAACATTATACAATGAATATATGTTTTAAAAGCTACTTGATAATGATGTACACGAACATTATATTAAAGTAAACATAATGCTAAAAAAATATAATAATACTTCTGGGAACAGACACCCGAAATCGATAGAAGGGGATGTAAACTTGATAATGTGGATTGGTGTGTTTGTGGGAACTTTGTTTTACAGAAAACCGATGCAGAACAAGGAAGGAAGGAAATGTTTTATTTAACAAACGACGCACTCAACACATTTCATTTACGGTTATATGGCGCCAGACATATGGTTAAGGACCACATGTATATAGAGAGGAAACCCGCTGTCGCCACTTCATGGGCTACTCTTTTCGATTAGCAGCAAGAGATCTTTTATATGTACCATTCCACAAACAGGATAGCAAATACCACGGTCTTTATTACATCAGTTGTGGAGCACTAGCTGGAACGAGAAATAGCCCAATGAGGCCACCGACGGGGATCGATCCTAAACTAACCGCGTATCAAGCAAACTCTTTACCACTGGGCTACGTCACGCCCCACACAGAACTAGCGTCCACTTGTTTCTATACGTATCAAACATGGAACGGGATATATCCCAGTGTTAAAGGTAGTACGAAAGCAAATAACTTCCGGCTGGGTCAAAGTTCGAGGAGCACTCAACTTTTGATAGAGAAGTGAACACCACAAATCCCTGTGATTGGTGATAAATGTGAGTGTGTTGGTTGTAAAAAACCTAGTTTCATCCGGGCAAAAAATGTATGCAATTTATTTCATCTAGTACCACTGTGTCAAGTAGCCTTGTGCTTGAAACATGTATGGAGTGCCTGAAAAACAAATTACCTGAATTTTGTGCGGAACTAAGGTAGTCATAAACGCTACCCGTTATCTCAGAAATGAAAGGCTTGACCCCCAATTTTTTCTTATTCACTTTAAGGGTAAGGGGTGGTAGTATTTATACATGTATTTGTGGTGTTTATATTGATTGATACGTTGCAGGTAGGTGTTTTAGTCACATATATTACTATTGTCGTCTATGGGATTTGATTTAGTAGTATACACCCTAC
>NC_054709.1:18743183-18768183 GCF_016097555.1 Gigantopelta aegis
AGTAGGATTTTTATGCCGGGTAAGTAATTGTTAACTGCATATGCCCAATGACAAGTGACTAATGTTAGTGATTTCCCTAGAAATTTGGCAAGGCATGGTAGACCAAACACTTTTAGGGCTTTTTCACCATTTTCGGGGCACTTGTTTTTTCATTAAAAATACACAAAAATTAATTATAATAAATATTAATGTAATTTATGTGCTTGCTTTAATAAATAAATGGCAAAAGATATAAAAGGTGTATTTTATTAATTAATAATACCTTTTTGGGTGTTTTATACAGGCAATTTCAGAATTAATTAGTGAAAAAGGCTTATTTAATCTTAGGGCAGCATGGGACTGATTAAGGCAAGATGGTGCTAGACTAATGAGGCATGGTGCTGCACCATGCTAAAACAAGCTAAGGAAAACACTAAATGTAACACCTAAAACGTTTTTTAATTTTGTTACAAATCTCGGTAAAACCTTTCCTTTCCAAGTACATTCAGCCAGTTTAAAATGTGCAGAGATTTCATTAAACAGACATTCCTTTCCTTTCCAAGTACATGTAGCCGTAGTTTAAAATGTGCCGAGTTTTCATTACACAAATATTCTTTTCGGTCAAGGAAGGAAATGTTTTATTTAATGACGCACTCAACACATTTTATTTACGGTTATATGACGTCAGACATATGGTTAAGGACCACACTCACACTTCATGGGCTACTCTTTTTGATTAGCAGCGATGGATCTTTTATATGCACCATAGACAGGATAGCATATACCACTGTCTTTGATGTACCAGTCGTGGTGCACTGGCTGGAGAGAGAAATAGCCCAATGGGCCCACTGACGGGGATCGACCCCAAACCGACCACGCATCAAGTGAACACTTTACCACTGGGCTACGTCTCGCCCCTTTTCAGTCAAAGGCTCACAATGTTTGCTTTAAAACAGACTGCATAAATCATTAAAGGTGCTAATTTGAACAATATTTCTGTAAAATACTTACAATTCCTTGCTTAAAATATTGATTTATGCAAATGTATGTATTGGCCATATAACCGTAAATAAAATGGGTTGAGTGTCATTAAATAAAACATTTCTTTCCTTCAGATGTAGTGTTTTATAACTGAGATTTAAAAAAATGGCCACAGCAAAATATATGCCGTGGAAAAATTGTCTCCATGCAGTTGATGTGTAAAAGAGGAATTTAATTTGTCTGTATTATAGAAATAAATTAATGATCCAAGAAAAGTGACATAGAAAATTGAAAGTGCCAATGAAAAACACATGGTACATAAAGTATTAAAAAACCCCACTGCGGCAATCTCCACCGCATTATCGATTGCCGTGGTTAATTCCCAGGGTTGCTGCATGCATCTCACCTCTTTACTGAATCCTCTATAACCGTTTATGAAGATTGTTAAGCTTTTATGAACACATACCACAAACACATTTGGACATGTACATGCAAATTCTTTGAAAGTTAAGAAATGTTTGGGGTTTTGTTTTAACAGTCAACCTAACACAGTGTTCCGTTGGTGTCTGCCGACGTGGACATCGTTGCTTAACTATTGTAGTCTGTGTTAAAGATTGACACACACTAGCAGATGTTTTTTTCATGTTGGGGTGTTAAAAATTTATTCATTCTGTGTATATGTGTGTGTGTGTGTGTGTGTGTGTGTGTGTGTGTTTGTGTGTCCGAGTGTGTTTGTGTGTAAATGTGTGTGCGCTTGTATGAGTGTGTGTGTGTGTGTGTGTGTGTGCACACACGTTTGAGTATAATAAGAACTTGTGATACATTGCGCTATTAATTCTTTTTTTTCTTTTATGAGGGGTTGTATCTGAATATGTGATAAACATATTGGTCCGAATTTGTTAATCGCAGGTGTTTAGGCAATTGTAAATACATTTTACGTATGTCGTTACATGTTTGTAAGACATAAAGAGGCTTTGTAAATTCGGACCATTGTTAACAATATTATTATTGTGTGTTGTTTCATATTTCAGACCACCCTGTAACACATAAGACGAACAACACAGTCTTTGCTATTGCACTAACAGCTTGTGCACTTGCGCTTTTTGTCGTCATCGGTTTCTCTCAATATATTGTCAAGCGCTGCCATGCTAGACAGGTTCAGGTGTGTCATGGCAACCATTGCAACCGTGGCAACCATTGCAACCATTGCAACAGAAGAGGATCCATCGAAACTGTCCCACCAGATTCATCAGCAGCAGATACACAACTCCTCCCTAGAGGTCCCGTTACTCACCCACAGGACGAGGACAATGCTAGTGGATGCCTGGAGAGTACAGTCTAGTTTCTCTGCACTTCCAGCTTTCCAGATGGTCACACAGCCAACCATAGAGACAGGCTTATGACCCAGATGAAAGAGGAAGATGTTTCAAGATTAACTAGACTGAGATTATTACTGTTGCTCATCGTGGCAAATTTTGACTTTTGATGTACTTAACTCATTTATTATTTCTTTATGGTTTATTTAGCACCAGTGGCATAGCCAAAATTTTATGTTGGAGGCACCCACATTGGGAGTGTTGGATGGTGCATACAATGTGTTATGTGACGATGGTGGGAATCAACCCAAAGGTGTGATTGGGAAGCCTGGTCCTCACGCCTCCTTCCCCGGTGCCGATGTTTGTTATATAGATTGCATTCTTATACATAAATGTGATGTTTAGGTCTAATTTACTATATCATTGAGTCTTATAATTACATTCCCTTAAAATTGCAGGTGTCCTCATTTAATATTTTGTATATTAGTATCTGCAATAGGTAGGATATTTACCAGTTCCGTGTTTACCGACATTACATAATCACAGATACCGTAGCACGTTGGCAATACACACAGCCGTTTGACATCCTTGATTTCGTCGCGAGTCGACAATGTCACATGATGTCCAGGTACTGTTGTCGACTAAATCTGTAGACGTGTATTGCTTTTGAAAATAAGCCTTTAGTCATTCAATTGAAGGATTAACTTCGAACAATCAAGTCTACTAGCTTTATGAGATTTTGTAAACGAAATAGGTTTTTAACCAAGGAATTATTAGATTGACAGTGATTGCGCCTTGATTGATAACAATATATTGAATAATGGTCTGTAATCAATCCCTATCGGTGAGCCCATTGGGCTATTTCTCATTCCAGCCAGTGCACCGCACCTTGTATATAAAAATCCGTGGTATGTGCTATCCTAGCTGTCTGTGGGATGATGCATATAAAACATCCCTGGCTACTAATGGAAAAAATATAGCGGGTTTCCTATCTAAGACTATGTAAAAAATACAAAATGTTTGACATCCAATATCCGATGTTTAATAAATCAATGTGCTCTAGTGGAGTTGTTAAACAAAACAAATGTTTATAACGGCAATTTCCATATAATGACAAAGTGACCAACGTAGTCGTTGTAACGAGGTCTGACTGATTATATATTATATGTATATGTATATAAATAACTATATATATATAAATTTTAAATTGTAAATTAAATTTAAAAAAACTATTATGCAGAGTGACTTTTATATCTAAATTATTTGTTTAGTCATTGTAATTCATGTTAGTTATGAGTTATTTTTATTTCATGTTTAAATTTGTACACACACACACACACATGCACACACACTCTCTCTCTCTCTCCTGGGAGAAAGAGCTGGACAACAGGAGTTGTCCTTTTCAGGGTATGTGTCCCCCAGGCTGGCAAAGGTACATACAAAAATCCACAGGCCTGCTGATATTAATAAAAATGTTATAGCCACTAAGGCTATATAGAAACATATAGCGAAATTAATTGTGGTCTGTGGCCATCTAAAGAAAATAAAAGAATGGCGCGTTACAAAAAAAAAACAAAAAAACTGCTGATGATCAATTTTAAATCTTTTTAAGATTTTAATGTACAAGAGAACTTTTAACACATTTATTTTACTAACTTGTGTACTCTTATATATAATGCATTTGGTTAGATGTTTATATATATATATTTGTTTTTTTGCGGTGCAAAAATATTGAGTAATTTGTGTTTCATATTAACTTTGAATAAACTATTAGCTACTCTTATATATAATGCATTTGTTTAATTGTTTATATATCAGGGTTTCTGCCAGAGGGTAAAATGGGTATGGTACCATACCCAAATATGTTTTCAGAATTCTTTTTTAATTAACATTTTGACAAAATTAATTACTCATCATTACTGTATGATTTTCTTAATCCTAACCCTAAACTTAACCCATTTTCTTTCTGAGGGAGGACCCCCCATATCTCTGTTGACTGTGGTTGCATTCAATTCCACAGAGCCACACCCAAATATTTCTATCTGGCAGAAACACTGTATATATACATACATACATACATACATACATACATACATACATAATATATATATAATTTTTATTTTATTTTAATTTTTTTGTGGTGTGAAAATATTAAGTAATTTGTGTTTTGTGTTAACTTTGAATAAATATTAGCTTAATACATCGTTTTGTCTTTTATAATCCTTTAAAGAACAGTGTTAAATATAAGTCATTTCGAAACAATTTGATTGTGTGTGTGTGTGTGTCTCTCTCTCTCTCTCTCTCTCTCTCTCTCTCTCTCTCTCTCTCTCTCTCTGTGTGATTTGTGATTTGTGAATGCTCAAAATTAGAAGGTTGAAAAAGTTGGCGTAAGCGTACAAGACGAGGGGTGGGGGTGGGGTGGGGGTAGTAGCTGCCCCCTAGTTCTGGAGAAAAACTTCATATTGGGGTAAAAATGATACACTAATATTCGGGCAAAATGTGCTAAACTAAGACCTTTTCACCATGTATTTCCATCATTCTAACCGCAAAATTAGTTGTAATCCATGTAAAATGCGTAGTGATTCGATGGCAACCCTATATAGCTACATGTATTTGATAGTAATGTTAATATATATAAATGTTGCTATCCAGATTCGGGCATTTTCGTTTTAATTCCGGCAAAAATAAGCCTGTCCCCTACTAAACTGGGAGCCTATACGTCTATGTTTGTATGTGCTCTTTTAATTTTGTGTCACATCGTTTTTCCCACTTCTCTCTGTATAACACCCTGTATGTGATTGAATCAGGTCTGATCATTCAACAACCACCCAGCCAAAAGATACTTCCTTACAATACGATATAAAATGTACTAGTATTTTGAAGTATTTTGAATTTTTAAAGTAGATTATCTCCCTTTGATCACTATTTGTAATAGCCAGCGAAGAAAATTGTTTCAGTGACAATTTGTTTGTGTGTTTCTAATCGTAAATGGAGTATGTCTTTCCCATGAAGCCAGAAATTAAAAGAGATAAGCATTCAAACTAATTTGTCTCGAAAAATGCAGTAAAACCCCCATAAACCGAACACCCACAGCACCAAGAGAAAGCCCGGTTTTAAAAGGTATTCGGTTTAGAGACGTTATTTTCTATACTGAGATTGTTTGTTTTGTTTAACGACGCCGCTAGAGCACACTGATTTATTAATAATCGGCTATTGGATGTCAAACATATGGTCATTTTGACACAAATATAGAGAAGAAACCCGCTGCATTTTCCATTAGTAGCACCATCCCGCAGACAGGATAGTACATACCACAGCCTTTGTTATACCAGTTATGGAACACTTGCTGGAACGAGAAATAGCCCAATGGGCTCACCGATGAGGATCGATCCTAGACCGACCGTACATCAGCCGTGCGCTTCACTACTAGGCTACGTCCCGCAACCGACATTATTTGGAAGCCAGTCAATAGACCAGATATCTAAGCCAGTCAATAGACCAGATATCTAAGCCAGTCAATAGACCAGATATCTAAGCCAGTCAATAAACCTGATATCTAAGCAGTCAATAAACAAGATATCTAAGGCAGTCAATAAACCTGATATCTAAGCAGTCAATAAACCTGATATATAAGCAGTCAATAAACCTGATATATAAGCCAGTCAATAAACCTGATATCTAAGCAGTCAATAAACCGGATATCTAAGCAGTCAATAAACCTGATATATAAGCCAGTCAATAAACCTGATATATAAGGCAGTCAATAAACCTGATATCTAAGCAGTCAATAAACCTGATATCTAAACAGTCAATAAACCTGATATCTAAGGCAGTCAATAAACCTGATATCTAAGCAGTCAATAAACCTGATATCTAAGGCAGTCAATAAACCTGATATCTAAGCAGTCAATAAACCTGATATCTAAGGCAGTCAATAAACCTGATATCTAAGCAGTCAATAAACCTGATATCTAAGGCAGTCAATAAACCAGATAACTAAGACAGTCAATAAACCTGATATATAAGGCAGTCAATAAACCTGATATCTAAGCAGTCAATAAACCTGATATCTAAGCAGTCAATAAACCTGATATCTAAGGCAGTCAATAAACCTGATATATAAGGCAGTCAATAAACCTGATATCTAAGGCAGTCAATAAACCTGATATATAAGGCAGTCAATAAACCTGATATATAAGGCAGTCAATAAACCTGATATATAAGCAGTCAATAAACCTGATATCTAAGGCAGTCAATAAACCTGATATCTAAGCAGTCAATAAACCAGATATCTAAGGCAGTCAATAAACCTGATATCTAAGCAGTCAATAAACCTGATATCTAAGCCAGTCAATAAACCAGATGTCTAAGGCAGTCAATAAACTTGATATCTAAGCCAGTCAATAAACCAGATATCTAAGGCAGTCAATAAACCTGATATCTAAGGCAGTCAATAAACCTGATATCTAAGCCAGTCAATAAACTTGATATCTATGCCAGTCAATGAATCGTATAATTTTTAAAATGAAATTGCGGTGTGAAAATATTAAGTAATTTGTGTTTCATTTTAACTTTTAATAAATATCACCTTAATACATCCTTTTGTCTTTTTTCTAATCTGTGTTAAATATAAGCCAGTTCGAAACAATTTGATAATACAGGAATTGGGCTTCAACATACGAGATGAAATATGTTAGTACGTGTGATAAAAGGTAACTTGTATCCGGATATTGATATGACATATAGGTGATATGCTGGGAATTTTAAATTCCATTTCGATGAAATGTCGATAGTTTGACATTTATATCACTGAAAGGTAACCAGGGCAATCGTAGCCCGAGTACTCTGGCTGTAAGATAGCTAGTAACCGTCCCAGTGTCCGTCTATCTCTCCTACAGTGAGAGTAATCGGGGTAAGGCAATCCATACGGCCGCCACGAATTACATGTATACAATATGCAGGATGTATCCAGAAGAGGGTGTTCGTGTGTGAGGTATACAACTGCAGGTACCCTAAATACTAACACAGCGTAGTTTTTCTTAGTTTTGTTTTACCGGAATTTTTGTAAATGAAGTAACAGAAGTCGCAAGTTGGTAATGTAGGTTCTTGTATTTTACTTTCCAACATGAAACATGATTAACAAGTTAACAACATGGTGATATAGATAATATACAAGTCAGAGCTCTTGGGTGAATGACACACATATCTCCCGATAGAGTTGACATTGCTTATGCCACAAAACTGTCTCTCGGATCTTCCAGTAGAGTTTGTGCTTTGTGAGAGAACTTCAAGGCGTGTGAACAGTATCTGTTCTCCCCAAGTCTGTCTTCCGGTAGAGTTAATGCTTTGTGAGAGATCTGCAAGGCATGTGAACAGTGTCTGTTCTCCCCGAGTCTATATTTCATGGGTAAATTATCCTTATTCATAACACACATACTAAACACGTATCTATGTAATATGCAGTTGTCATGGCGTACTCGTTCAGATGCCTGCAATACCCGTGACAACAATTAAACTGCGTTGTATCAGATTGCTCGTTACATATTTAATTAGTTCTTGACACTCATTGGTTTGATTGGTAAGTCACTAAGTGGATACCATGGCAGACGTCAGATTACCAGTTAACTAATTCTAATTAATGCACTTGTAAAAATAAAGATATAATCCGTATTGTTATAAAGCTGAAGTTTAGCACTGTGACAATACTATAACGTACAGCGAATTTATAACTTAAAACTGATAGTCCGACAAGTTCCTATTTCTGAGTTGCACTCCCTAAAACATTCAAGTATGCGCCACGTCTGTGTACAATTCTGTCTGTGTGAATGTGAAGATACGAACGATCGCTTCCTGTTAAACCAGTCCCGGAAGAGTGGCAGTCCTCATATGAGGTAAAGAAAGAAAGAAAGAAATGTTTTATTTAACGACGCACTCAACACATTTTATTTACGGTTATATGGCGTCAGACATATGGTTAAGGACCACACATATTTTGAAAGGAAACCCGCTGTCGCCACTTCATGGGCTACTCTTTCCGATTAGCAGTAAGGGATCTTTTATTTGTGCTTACCACAGGCAGGATAGCACAAACCAAGGCCTTTGTTGAACCAGTTATGGATCACTGGTCGGTGCAAGTGGTTTACACCTACCCATTGAGCCTTGCGGAGCACTCACTCAGGGTTTGGAGTCGGTATCTGGATTAAAAAGTCCATGCCTCGACTGGGATCCGAACCCAGTACCTACCAGCATGTAGACCGATGACCTAACCACGACGCCACCGAGGCCGATCTCATATGAGGTGGACTCGCATCGTCCATACATATGTGTTCTATTAAAAGGACCCCACCCACCTCCTTGAGAACAAGGACTGAAAACAGCAGTCCTTCTAAGGTCTAAACCAATCCAAAAAACCCTTCTAAGACCTAATCAACCAGGTTCAATTCGGGCTACACCTATTTTGAGCATATCTTCATACCAGCCCGATATATTCTTTTCGACTGAACCTTCAAAATTAAAAGCACAATCTCTGTATAAAAAAGTGCATATTTACCTTTAGGTTAATACATTGGGGGTAGGGTACGGCACGTAACCCAGTTCGGCTGATGCGCGGTCGTTCTGGGCTATTTCGCGTTTCAACGTCCCTTTCGTTTGTTCTCCCTTTCTCCAACTCTCTCCTTCACTCATTACCTCTCTCTCGTCTGTTTTCTAACTCCCCCTTTCTGTCTTAACTCTCTCTCTCTCTCTCTCTCTCTCTCTCTCTCTCTCTCTCTCTCTCTCTCTCTCTCTCTCTCTCTCTCTCTCTCTCTCTCTCTCTGTCTGTCTCTGTCTATCTGACTTTGCCTCTGCCTCTCTCTAACTCTTTCTCTTTCGTTTGTTCTCTTTTTCCAACAATCGCCTTCACTCTCTCCCTCTCTCTCGTCCGTTGTCTAACTCCCATTTCTGTCTTAAATCTGTCTCTGACTATCTGTCTCTGCCTGTCTGTCTGTCTGTCTCTCTCTCTCTGTCTCTGTCTCTGTCTCTGTCTCTCTCTCTCTCTCTCTCTCTCTCTCTCTCTCTCTCTCTCTCTCTCTCTCTGTCTGTCTCTGTCTGTCTGACTTTGCCTCTGCCTCTCTCTAACTCTTTCTCTTTCGTTTGTTCTCTTTCTCCAACAATCTCCTTCACTCTCTCCCTCTCTCTCGTCCGTTGTCTAACTCCCATTTCTGTCTTAAATCTGTCTCTGCCTGTCTGTCTGTCTGTCTGTCTGTCTCTCTCTCTCTCTCTCTCTCTCTCTCTCTCTCTCTCTCTCTCTCTCTCTCTCTCTCTCTCTCTCTCTCTCTCTCTCTCTCTCATACCAAAGGCAGTGGTATGTGTTATCCTGTCTATGGAATGGTGCATATAAAAGATCCCTTGCTGCTAATCGAAAAATCTAAAAATTAGCCCATGAAGTGGCGACATCAGGTTATCTCCCTCAATATCTGTGTGGTCCTTAACCGTATGTCCGATGCCATATAACTGTGAGTAAAATGTGATGAGCGCGTCGTAAAATAAACCAGTTCAACAATTTGATGATGATGTGTGTGTGTGTGTGTCTGTCTGTCTGTCTGTCTCTCTCTCTCTCTCTCTCTCTCTCTCTCTCTCTCTCTCTCTCTCTCTCTCTCTCTCTCTCTCTCTCTCTCTCTCTCATACCAAAGGCAGTGGTATGTGTTATCCTGTCTATGGAATGGTGCATATAAAAGATCCCTTGCTGCTAATCGAAAAATCGAAAAAGTAGCCCATGAAGTGGCGACATCAGGTTATCTCCCTCAATATCTGTGTGGTCCTTAACCGTATGTCCGACGCCATATAACTGTGAGTAAAATGTGATGAGCGCGTCGTAAAATAAACCAGTTCAACAATTTGATGATGATGTGTGTGTGTGTGTGTGTGTGTGTGTGTGTGTGTGTCTCTCTCTCTCTCTCTCTCTCTCTCTCTCTCTCTCTCTCTCTCTCTCTCTCATACCAAAGGCAGTGGTATGTGTTATCCTGTCTATGGAATGGTGCATATAAAAGATCCCTTGCTGCTAATCGAAAAATCGAAAAATTAGCCCATGAAGTGGTGACATCAGGTTATCTCCCTCAATATCTGTGTGGTCCTTAACCATATGTCCGATGCCATATAACTGTGAGTAAAATGTGATGAGCGCGTCGTAAAATAAACCAGTTCAACAATTTGATGATGATGTGTGTGTGTGTGTGTGTGTGTGTGTGTGTCTCTCTCTCTCTCTCTCTCTCTCTCTCTCTCTCTCTCTCTCTCTCTCTCTCTCTATATATATATATAATATATATATATATATATATATATATATATATATATATATATATATATATATATCCCTCTCTCTATCTCCCTCTATCTTTCTCTCTCTCTTTCTCTCCCCTATCTCTCTCTCCCAGTCTATGTTGCCAAATTATAGAAATAACCATAATGAAATGTGATAAGCACCAGATAGTCATAGTTTATAAAATACAGAGGTGTTATTAAGCTGTAGTCATTTCCTTCCTTTCTTTTATTCATGTCATTGCTATTAACAACACCCAACTCTAAACAAAACAATAAACAACTGACCGCCCAACCCATCTACCGACATCTTCTGTATAGATATCTATCAGTTATTTCCCTTTGATTGAAAGCGTCTCCCACTTAGAAGAAAGAACCTTTGTTTTGTGTATGTTCACACTATTCTATAATGTCGTTCAATAAAAGTTGACTTTTCTGAAATTAGTATAAAATAAAACTACCTACATAATATTAAATTAGTTGGTTAGATATTTTCAAGTACAAAGTTCGTTGAAAGTTTTATTTCTTCATTGAAAATAACCTTGACAGTAATTGAAAGCTATCAATTTTAACAGTGTAATACAGATGTATAGCATTCTCTTATACAGTTTATAGTAGCTGCCCCCTCGTTCTAGAGAAAAACTTCATATTGGGGTAAAAATGATAGATATACTAATATTCGGGCAAAATGTGCTAACTTAAGACCTTTTTACCCTGTATTTCCAACATTCTAACCGCAAAATTAGTTGTAATCCATGTATAATGCGTAGTGATTCGTTTGCAACCCTATATAGCTATTTGATAGCAATGTTAATATAAATAAATGTTGCTATCCAGATTCGGGCATTTTCGTTTAATTCCGGCAAAAATAGGCCTGTCCCCTACTAAACTGGGAGCCTGTACGTCTATGTTTGTATGTGCTCTTTTAATTTTGTGTCACATCGTTTTTCCCACTTCTCTCTATATAACACCCTGTATGTGATTGAATCAGGTCTGATCATTCAACAACCACCCAGCCAAAAGATACTTCCTTACAATACGATATAAAATTTATTTTGAAGTATTTTGAATTTTTAAAGTAGATTATCTCCCTTCGATCACTATTTGTAATTGCCAGCGAAGAAAATTGTTTCAGTGGTAATTTGTTTGTGTGTTTCTAATCGTAAATGGAGTATGTCTTTCCCATAAAGCCAGAAATTAAAAGAAATAAGCATTCAAACTAATTTGTCTCGAAAAATGCAGTAAAACCCCCATAAACCGAACACCCACAGCACCAAGAGAAAGTCTGGTTTTAAAAGGTATTCGATTTAGAGAAGTTATTGTCTATAATGAGAGAGTTTGTTTGTTTTGTTTAACGACACCGCTAGAGCACACTGATTTATTGATAATCGGCTATTGGATGTCAAACATATGGTCATTTTGACACAATCATAGAGAGGAAACCCGCTTATTAGTAGCAAGTGATCCTTTATATGCGCCATCCCGCAGACAGGATAGTACACATCACGGCCTTTGCTATACCAGTTATGGAACACTTGCAGGAACGAGAAATAGCCCACCGATGGGAATCGATCCTAGACCGACCGTGCATCAGGCGTGCGCTTCACTACTGGGCTACGTCCCGCAACTGACATTATTTGGAAGCCAGTCAATAAACCTGATATCTAAGCCAGTCAATAAACCTGATATCTAAGCCAGTCAATAAACCTGATATCTATGCCAGTCAATAAACCTGATATCTAAGCCAGTCAATAAACCTGATATCTAAGCCAGTCAACAGACCTGATATCTAAGCCAGTCAATAAACCTGATATGTAAGCCAGTCAATAGACCTGATATCTAAGCCAGTCAGTAAACCAAATATCTAAGCCAGTCAATAAACCTGATATCTAAGCCAGTCAATAAACCTGATATCTAAGGCAGTCAATAAACCACATATCTCAGCAACCAATAAACCTGATATCTAAGCAGTCAATAAACCAGATATCTAAGCCAGTCAATAAACTTGATATCTAAGCCAGTCAATAAACTTGATATCTAAGCAGTCAATAAACCTAATATCTAAGCAGTCAATAAACCAGATATCTAAGCCAGTCAATAAACCTGATATCCAAGCAATCAATAAACCAAATATCTAAGGCAGTCAATAAACCTGATATCTAAGGCAGTCAATAAGCCTGATGTCTATGCCAGTCAATAAACCTGATATCTAAGCCAGTCAATAAACCTGATATCTAAGCCAGTCAGTAAACCTGATATCTATGCCAGTCAATAAACCTGATATCTAAGGCAGTGAATAAACCTGATATCTAAGGCAGTCAATAAACCAGATATCTAAGGCAGTCAATAAACCGGATATCTAAGGCAGTCAATAAACCTGATATCTATGCCAGTCAATAAACCAGATATCTAAGCCAGTCAATAAACCTGATATCTAAGGCAGTCAATAAACCTGACATCTAAGCCAGTCAATAAACCTGATATCTAAGCCAGTCAATAAACTTGATATCTAAGGCAGTCAATAAACTTGATATCTAAGCAGTCAATAAACCAGATATCTAAGCCAGTCAATAAACTTGATATCTAAGTAGCCAATACACCTGATATCTAAGCAGTCAATAAACCAGATATCTAAGCCAGTCAATAAACTTGATATCTAAGCAGTCAATAAACCTGATATATAAGCAGTCAATAAACCCGATATCTAAGCCAGTCAATAAACCTGGTATCTAAGCAAGACAATAAACCCGATATCTAAGCCAGTTGATAAATCTGATATCTATGCCAGTCAATAAACACGATATCTAAGTCAGTCAATAAACCTGATACCTAAGCCAGTTAATAAATCTGATATCTAAGCCAGTTAATAAACACGATATCTAAGCCAGTTAATAAACCTGATATCTATGCCAGTTAATAAACCTGATATCTAAGCCAGTTAATAAACACGATAGCTAAGCCAGTCAATAAAGCTGATACCTAAGCCAGTTAATAAACCTGATATCTAAGTCAGTCAATAAACACGATATCTAAGTCAGTTAATAAACCTGATATCTAAGCCAGTCAATAAACCAGATATCTAAGCCAGTTAATAAACCTGATACCTAAGCCAGTTAATAAACATGATATCTAAGCCAGTCAATAAACCTGATATCTAAGCCAGTTAATAAACCTGATATCTGAGCCAGTTAATAAACCTGATATCTAAGCCATTTAATAAACCTGATATATCTAAGCCAGTCAATAAACCTGATATATCTAAGCCAGTCAATAAACCTGATATCTAAGCCAGTCAATAAGTCTGATATCTAAGCCAGTCAATAAACCTGATATCTATGCCAGTCAATAAACCTGATATATATATCACTGCCTTTGGTGGTCGTGGTGCACTGGCCGTATCGAAAAATAGCCCAATGGGCCCACTAACGGGGATGGATCCCAAACCAACCGCGCATCAAGCGAGCGCTTTACCACTGGGCTACATCTCGCCCCTGTTAGGAGAGAGTCAAATTGATCAGCCAGATGCGGTCATATAGCTAAAAACTGAGACGGAAATGTTCTCAATTTTGGAGTGAAAATAAATGCTTATGTATAATGTATGTTCGCAATGGTGTATGTTGTTGGTGCCAACGAGAACTCGTTCTATTGGCAATCTTCATTTGAAGTTGGGCAATTTAACATGGGTTTCAATGGCAGATGACATCTGTGTAGAGAGATTTAAACATTGAATTAAAATGCTATTTTAGAAGTGTTATAAGATAAATAGAATTCGCTACTCGTGTTTTGTATTATGTAAAATATCAATCTCGTCTAGTTATTCGGCAGAGCCTCGTCAAATACCGATTAACTTAAGATTCGGCTGATATTTTCCATATTAAAAAATACTCGTGACGAATTCTCTATATATTACGTTACGTTACGTTACATTACGTTACAGTGCAGTACATTATATTATATAGTATGTATTATATTATATTATATTATATCGTATCATATCGTATCATATCGTGTCGTATCGTATCGTATCGTATCGTATCATATCATATATCATATCATATATCATATTATATTATTATATATCCAGTCAAGATTCTAACATGGTGCGCTTTTCACACACCTCAGCTATCTCGACTGTCTGTCGAGGACAGTGGTTAATAGTGAGTTGTTAGAGGTTAGTCATCCACTGTAAAACAGGCTTGTTCTTTCACATCCGGGGGTCCGCCCCCCCCCCCCCCCCCCCCCCCCGCGCTATAGCGGGTCACATCAATGTTCCTGATATGATGGATGCCCCTCTCTATCCCAGCCACTAAATAACTTCCTGGGACACTGGTCCAACCTCTCCTACCAATCCTCCCCTCCTCGCAAGGGCTAAATTATTTTAAAATTAGTAATGTTAATTTTTTTAATTCAGGAAGCCCGATCATAATTTGCAACTAAATTAGTAATTAAATATATTATTTTATTATTTTCGTTTTGGAAATGCGCTTTAAAATTTATTAAAACCTCCTTTATTAATTTTAGGCCGTAATATTCAATATTGACCCGGTAATAATTTCTGTCCCGAGTTATGCCCCTGGCTATCCAGAGGCAGGACCCGGGATAGACATGCTCGAAACCGTACTGGTATATGAGCATGATAAAATTATCCGCTCCGCTTGATTTTTCACCAGTGAGCTGTTAATATCCAGGTCTTTGGAGAACTCAATGCTATGTAGCCTATTCTTTGTTCGACAACAAACAGACCAGAGCAGTAAACATTTAACAAGGAAGTGGACACCAACTCATATCGTGGTAACATTTCAACACAGAACAGGATTCCTGTAAGGTGAGCTGGCGAATTTATTTTGGTGTAATCATATACGTATATATTATAATGTTCGGGCTTTTAGTTTTACACTGATCGTTAATATGCACTTGCTTACCCTTGTTTGACACCAATTAGCAGATCTTGTTTTAGTGCTGGAGTGTTGTTAAATATTTATTCATTCATTCAATAAAAATTATTTCCCTCTTTCTTTCTTTCTTTCGTTTTTTCTTTCTTTCTTTCGTTATCTGTTTCTACTTTCTTTCCAATTTACGACACTACTAAAACACATTGATTTATTAATCATCGGTTATTGGATGTCAAACAATTGATGTTGGAGTGTTGTTAAATATTTATTCATTCATTTAATAAAAATATCTCTTTCTTTCTTTCTTTCTTTATCTGTTTCTACCTTCTTTCCTTCTTTCTTATACCACCGAGGCTACACCCTAACCAGAAAACACTATAGTTAAAGTTTGTTTTGTTTAACGACACCACTAAAACACATTGATTTATTAATCATCGGCTATTGGATGTCAAACATTTGGTAATTCTGACACCACTAAAACAGTCTTAGTGAGGAAACCCGCTACATTTTGTCATTAGTAGCCCGGGATCTTTACTATGCACCATCCCAAAGAGAGGACAGCACTTACCACGGCCTTTAATATACCAGTCGTGGTTCACTGGCTAGAACGAGAAATAGCCCAGTGGGCACACCGACGGGGATCGATCTCGACAGGGATCGAGCGCTGTACCACTGGACTACGGCCCACCTCTTTGTGTAATTCAAGTCGCATGCCGTAGTTTCAACCCGTGAACATGGACACTAAGTTTGGCTAATGTACAAACCTGATACACATTTGGATGAAGTTACAATTAACAGACTGAACCAAGGGTCTGTGACGTCGAAACGAGGAAATACCCGTAACAAATTGTTTTTAGTAAAGTTTGTTGTATTTAACGACGCCACTAGAGCACATTGATTTTGTATCTTATCATCGGCTATTGGACGTCAAAAATATGGTCATTCTGACACTGTTTTTAGAGGAAACCCGCTGTCGCCACATAGGCTACTCTTTTACGACAGGCAGCAAGGGATCTTTTATTTGCGCTTCCAACAGGCAGGATAGCATAAACCATGGCCTTTGTTGAACCAGTTATAGATCACTGGTCGTTGCAAGTGGTTTACACCTACCCATTGAGGGTTTGGAGTCGGTATCTGGATTAAAAATCCCATGCCTCGACTGGGATCCGAACCCAGTACCTACCAGCCTGTAGACCGATGGCCTAACCACGACGCCACCGAAGCCGGTCTACCCTTAACAATTGAACTAGACCTCGTTTCCATAACGGGGCGGGATGTAGCCCTGTGGTAAAGCGTTCGCTTGATGCGCGGTCGGTCTGGGATCGATCCCCGTCGGGCTATTTCTCGCTCCAGCCAGTGCACCACATCTGATATATCAAAGACCGTGGTATGTGTTATCCTGTCTGTTGGATGGTGCATATAGAAGATCCCTTACTGCTAATCGAAATGAGTAGCCCATGAAGTGGCGACAGCGGGTTTCCTCTCTCAATATCTGTGTGGTCTTTAACCATATGTCTGACGCCATATAACCGTAAATAAAATGTGTTGAGTGCGTCGTTAAATAAAACATTTCCTTCCTTCCTTTGCACTGATAGTCGATGACATTTTAGTGCTGGAGTGTCGTTAATCATTCATTCGTTCATACATTCATTCTTTCTGTCTTTCTTTCTCAATCGAGCGCTCTACCAATGAGCTTCGCCCCAACCAGAAAAGTCACAGCAAAGGAAAGTAAAGGAATCATTTAGCTGCATAATAGCATAATATATTCCTGAGATTGCAGGCACATTCAGGAAACCGTAGATACATATTTTCCACATTGTTAAATACCATATTAAAACTTAAAGTCCCTTTTCCATATTCGCACCTAGTATATCAAAGGCCGTGGTATGTGATATCCTGTCTTTGGGATGGTACGTATAAAAGATCCCTTGCTACTAATGAAAAACATATATCGGGTTTCCTCTCTAAGACTATATGTCGATATTACCGAAAATCTGACATCATATAGCCGGTCGGTCTGGGATCGATTCCCGTCAGTGCTATTTGTAACTCCAGTCGTGCAGTGGTGTACGAGTGCTACACCAAATGCCGTGGTATGTGCTATCCTGTTTATGGGATGGTGCATATAAAATATCCCTTTCTACTAATGGAAACATTTTGCGGGACATAAGTGCATCAAAATTCATTTTTAAAAAGCCGAGATAATGAAGGAAAACTGTTTTTCTTCATTAGTAGCTAAAATGTCGAAATTTTTTAATGGCAATGAAACCTGAACAAATTTATGATTTCTTTGTATATTTGCGATATTCATAGCATATTAGGTGTTTTAGTTATTTGCGTAAAAAGTAGTAGTTTCAACAATTATTCATTATTATTTAAATGCGTCATTTATGACCAACAGTATATCAAGTTAAATTTGATTCTGTATTCTGAAAGAACCATCACTTCTAAAACATTTCAGTTTTGCAAATCACATGTTAATTAAAAGAGGGAGAAAGCTTGTAAATAGAAAACATCTAGGAGCAAACATTAAAAAAAAAAAAAGAAAAAAAAAGAAGGAAAACGTGTACAGTACGTATTAATAAAATCACCGGTTGAACAAAAGATGTAAAAAAAATTTTTTTTACTTTTGTTAATAATAATATGATAAATAAAAGCATTAATTCATCAAAGTAATCAAGTGAAAAAAAAAGTATTCTGTTTTCTTTGATCCACCCCTGATGTAGGATTGTGTGTGACCTTATCTGGTAATAAAGCTACATGTTCGTTATTTGATGATGGTGCATCAGAATCAGATGACTTGTCCATACAAAAAACAATTTGAGCACATATTCGTTCCTGATGAGTCATTATGTGTTGAGTGCGTCGTTAAATAAACCATTTATTTGATGAGTCATTAGAAAAGCTGAGGTCGTATATGACAATTTCTGTCTTTCTGGGACCATGGGAGTCCTTTGCAGATAACGTTCTTGGTTCTGCTGCCATATGGTGTACTTATCTTGTTTCAGTAATACCTGGTTTATCAGCATCAGACAAACCAGAATAGTTAAGCAAACTGAAGCTGACATCCTTTAAGGACGAAACTATTTTAGCATGCCATTTGTTTGGGATACACCGAGTTCAAGTGAAGCCCATTCGAAGGATATAGGCTTTACATTTCCAATGAAGGTGTTCATTGAATATCAAATACTGAAACAGTGAGCACTATACCGCATCCGGTTAGGATACAGCTTTATCAAACGTTTATCCACGACACACGTGGCTCTCACAACAACAAAAGTCATATTATTTTTTTTAGGATTTATGCACATACATTTTTTTTACATAATGTATGCTCCATTGTACCTAGAATTTGTAATTTCTGTCACGAACAGATAGCAAAGAATGCACCTGGGTTGTATTTGCCACATACGACCTATGCCAGACATAATTATATAATAAACTGTATTCAAAAAGGGTGTATCAACCACATAAAACCAGTAATGTTCACATAAAAGACAGCAAGCAAATCGGAGGAAAGTCGTATGTGTCATTTACGTTTTTATTATCGTACATGTTAATCACTTAAAGGGACATTCCAGAGTTTGCTGCATTGTTAGATGTTTTCGACTATTGAAATATTTCTACGTTTAAACTTACATATTAAATAATGTTCTTGTTTAGAATATTAGTGTCTGTATATTCAAAGTTTTTCTGGTCGTCTTAATATTAGTAAGAAGCCAAAATTGGATTGTGTCTTCAAATAATTTTGTATGTACGAAACAATTATATTTTAGGAAATAAAATGAAATTTAACCTAGTACAAATACTAGAACGATCCGAAACACGTTTAATATACAGCCACTAATATTTTAGGCAGAAAAATATATTTGGCAGAAAAGTATATGTAATTACAATCGTTAAAAAGTCTCTGTTAGTCGATAACATCTTAAAAATTGCAGCAAACTCAGAAATGTCCCTTTAATGGTTTTGGTCACATAATTTTGTATAATCAAAATGTAGAAAATTGCAATACATTTATATCACTATTCAAAGAGAGAATGACTGATCAATTTATCCAATCTATGTATGCTGTATTTAACAATTCTCCAAAATGTCTGTTATACAAATTCGTTGTTAATAATTATTGCTTACATCCTTACCTTCAGGAACTTATTGCCCTGAAATACAAACATATTTTGAGTAAATATAGATTATTTTCCCATAATCTATTTATAAAAACAGGCAGATAATACCACAATATTGACAGGAATATTTGAATTTGTAGTCTGTGCAATATGAATGTAGTAGAAGACGAATATCATTTTATTCTAGTGTGTCCTTTCTACAGTAACATAAGCAATAAATATATTAAACTGTTTTTTTATTATAATAAACCATCAACATTATTAACGCAACTGCTGTCCAGCGATAATTCAAAACAGCTAATTAAATTGTGTAAGTATTGTCAAATATGATTTATATCTCATTGAGAGAAGTTTGCAATCATATCTCACGAGTCGCGCAAGCGCGACGAGTGTGATATAATTGCAAAGTTCCGAGATGAGATATAAATTATATTTGACAAAAAACATGAAATGTTCTATTTATTATATAACTATTGGCAATTTACCTTTATTTTTAAAATGCCAGCAGCAAAATAGTTCCGGCTTTCTTACAGTGACGATAACACTTTCTACAGTGACGATAACACATTTTATAGAGTGAAATAGTGAAATGTTCACTCTAAAATGTGTTATCGTCACTAAGTGACTGATAACACTTTTATTTCACTGATATTTTAAGATATTTCACTAAATCTTATATAATAAGTTATTATATTGTATATTATTGCTATGCATATATTACCCATTTACTATAGAATTTTATCGATTGTAACCCGATGCTACATACCATTCCCTGCAATGTGCACATTATATTATTTTATATATAAATATGTATGTATGCCTACAAAATGTGTATTTTTTTGGTAAAAAATACAATGTGTTTATACGACTATTGAAATCCTTCTGTATAAGCGATGCTATTAGGGGCACAGCTACGAATGTTTGTGACAATATGTAATCAGGCCTGGCGATTCCGAATGTGCAAAAAAGACGTTTAAAGATCGTATCTGCCTCTTACGACCTTCTGGCTCTCACGCGACGATATGTCGAAATTACCAAATGTTTGACATCCAAAAGCTGCCGATTAATAGATCAATGTGCTCTAGTGGTGTTGTTCAACAAAAACAAACTTTAACTAAGAATATATTATGTCGACATTACCAAATGTTTGACATCCTGTAGCCGATGATTATAAAATCTATATGCTCTAGTGGTGTCGCTGCAGGCATCTTCCTACGTCCATGTATTAATGTAGTTTTGAATATAATATATGAATTTGTTAACGTTGCTCGTTCCGACCAGTGCACCACAACAGGTCAAAGGCCGTGGTATGTGCGTTCTTGTCTGTGGGAAAAGGTATATAAAATGCCTTTTTGCATCAGAAACAAATATTTCGGTTTCCTCTGATGACTACGAGTCGGAATTACCAAATGTTTAGCATCCAATAGCCGATGATTAATTAATCAATGTGATCTAGTGGTGTCGTTAAATAAAACAAATTTTTTTTAACGCTGCACCCACTCCCTAGAACATCCCTGCATCCAGCCCTAGTTTGTTGGCGTAACTGGGTCATAACAGAAAAGAAACTGATTTATACGATGGATGTCGCGAACAAAGTGATGATATAAATATGACTTGTTCAAAAGGCCGTGTCTGTATAGCCTGGATTTCTCGTGCGTTACGAACCTGGGCCAAATAGTTTCCTGCATGAGATACATTTACTGCTGATGGTTTTGTTTTTTCTTTGGTAAGTTAGGGATGGAGGAGAGAGAGGGAGGGGGAGGGAGAGGGACAGACCGACAGACCGACAGAGACAGAGACAGACAGAGACAGAGACAGAGACAGAGACAGACAGAGACAGACAGAGAGAGACAGACAGACAGACAGAGAGACAGAGAGAAATGTAGACAGACAAACAGATGTACACAGACCAACAGACCAACAGAAGTACTGAGTCAGAGAGAGAAAGAAAAAGAGAAACGGAAGAAATGGTAATGTATGTGTGTATGCATGTATGTGTGTATGCATGCATGTGTGTGTGTGTGCCAATGCGCACGTGTGTGCCAGTGTGTGTGTGTGTGTGTGTGTGTGTGTGTTAATGTGCACCATTGTAAGTATGCAGGCATGCATGTATGTGCATTCGTGTATGTGTATTCGTGTATGTGTATTCGTGTGCGTGTGCGTGTAAACGTTATTTATTGTTTTAAATTAAATACTATTGTGTCGTGCCTATTTGTTTTACAGGATACAAAATGAAGAATTACCTTTTCAGGCTGAATCTTTTCATTGCTGTACTTACAGGCATACGTAAGTTTAAACATTTCATAAACAGATTTATTAGGCGCGAATTTCATAATCCCGTTTGCGTATACGTATAGGAAAGCCGCAATGGGTAATCACTTTCTATGCAAATAAGTGGAGAAGATTCCATCTATGGGTCCCCGTACGCGTGTGCTATCTATACATTAATTATGTTATATGCATACGGATTATGGACAAATGCAATTTGTGTTTTATTACACGAGCCCGTGCTCTATACTATTTTGTATAACGCGTTTGGATACTTCTTAATTTCACTAACGAGTTCTCTCTCTCTCTCTCTCTCTCTCTCTCTCTCTCTCTCTCTCTCTCTCTCTCTCTCTCTCTCTCTCTCTCTCTCTCTCTCTCTAACCCTAATTCTAACACTAAATCTAACTTTTAACTCTTAACTCTAACCCCAAATAAATCTGCTCTAGTGGTGTCGTGAAACATTTTTTTTTTTTAACTTTCAGAATGTGGACCTTTTCACTGTACAAGATCAAGCCAGCCGTGTCCAACCGACGCCACGTGTGTCAGGTCAAACGGAACGTGCCAGTGTCCTTCCCCTCTCCAAGGCGACGACTGCTCTATCCATGCTGGTGAGGTGGCCATTGTCACCAAACATATCAGGGTCGTATCTAACGGGGGATACAGGGAAAAGAGGGGCCGGGGGCATATGTGCCCGGAAAAAATAGGGGAAAATGTTTTGTTAGTTTAAACGTGTTCCTGTTTAGTTAACTAAAGAAAATCCTATACTGTTGTGTGTAAAAGTGCATCATTTTAGATCATGAAGATCATATATTGATATGTTTTTTTATAATTATTCCCTCTCTCCCATTACTGGCATAGCCCTGACTATGTGGTACATTCCCCTCCTAATCACATGTCTCTTTTGCCTGCATTTTTCTTTGCCTAACGCCTCATGGTATGTGCTATCCTGTCTGTTGGATGATGCTTAATAAAGATCCCTTGCTACTAATGGAGAAATATAGCGGATCTCCTCTCTAAGATTATGCGTAAAATTTATTAAATATAGCCGATGATAATTAAACGAATGTGTTCTAGAGGTGTCGTTAAACAAAACCAACTTTAACTTTGATTCTTTCTCGCATTTATGGCAGCAAATAAGGCCCTTTATAAGACTTGGTTGTCGATTTTATAAATTTTATGACAAATGCCCGCCATTTTGTTTTCCGCCATCTTGTTTTTCACCATTTGACCATATATATATACATTTTTTCGATTTTCATCATACATTTTAATACATCAAGGTATATACATATATGTTAATGCCATAAAAATTCTATAAATATCGTTGGGATACCAGTTAAATACTTTTGATTACACAATTTTCCGCCGTTTCATTTTCTGCCATTTTGAACCAAAATGTTTTATCTCAGATGCCCAATTTTTTTTATGTTGGACCAAATCATTTTAAAATGCTCGTATATGTCACATTTCTGTCAAATTGGGCCCGACTTTAAGAGACGTGTGTATTTTATTCAATTTCTTTAATTTATTATTATTATTATTTTGTTAAGCAAGCATTTTGTGTACTCCAAATACTACTAATTTTACTTATTTAACACGAGAAAGCAACATTGTGTTTCTATGCCCTTTAATGACAATTACAATGAAGAGCGAATATAATCAAAATAGAAATTTATTTTAAAATATTCCAAAAGTAATTATACATTTTGTTTTACTTTTTTCAACTGTTTACCCCCCCCCTCCCCCCCAAAAAAAAAATAAAAAAAAAAGAGAGAAAAAACAAACAGAAAACAAAACAAAAAAACAAACAAAACCCCAAGCACCCCTAAAGCACTAGCACGCACTTTTGGGAGTGGATTTGTATTGTTTTATACTAGATAAACATGTAATATGTGAAAATATGAATGACCCTCCACTCCCCCACCCCCCAAACCCCCCCCACAACAACAACAACAAAAAAATCATTTCTACTCTAAATTGTTTTGTGTTAAATTGACTGGACTATTATACCTTCAACTAAATAATCCAGTGTACTAGCACAAAAATATTTTTGTTGAAATATCTTTCGTGGAACTAGTCGCCTTCATTGAGGCGAACCCTCCGAATGGTTATCACAATCCTGACGAAGTTGTCGACACATTTTCTGTCTTCGTACAACTCGTGTGTCTTTTAGTGATTCTCCAGTGATCAGTTATAATCGAACATTGATCGTTTTGGCTGCACCAATGTGATTATTGATTATAAAAATCCATTATCGATTGTGTGGGAAAATGTTAACTTTAATTCGTTTTCCTGTTTTTAGCTATTGGAATTGATGTGAATATGCTGGGGTTTGTGTTTGTTTTCATGTGTACGTAAAACAAAACCCCCACACTCCATGTATATTAAATAATTATTAAAAGTTAAATTTAGCTATGGGTCTATCCCATTGAACACGATAATCATTTCATTTCAACTTATTTTCGTGCTTATATCCAATTAAGGTTCAAGCACGCTGTCCTGGGCACACACCTCAGCTATCTGGGCTGTCTGTCCAGGACAGTGGGTTATTTGTTAGTTGGTTAGTGGTTAGTGAGAGAGAAGAGTGTGTAGTGGCCTTACACCTACCCATTGAGCCCTTAAGAACTCGATCTGGGTTGGAGCCGGTACCGGGCTGCGAACCCTGTACCTACCAGCCTGTAGTCCAATGGCTTAACCACTGTGCCACCGAGGCCGGTACACGATAATCGGTGCATGATGCTTATTATTCTTAAGTTCAGCTAATTCTAATTGACTGTTTAATCGAAATTTGATTGGTTGTGCAAACCGATTTTAACCGATGATCGGTGATGAAATTTTAATCTATCCAGTCAACTTGCCACATTTTGCCGTAGTATGTACTAGCTAGTATGTACTACCCTGTCTGTGGGATGGTGCATATAAAAGATCCCTTGCTGCTAATCGAAAAGAGTAGCCCATGAAGTGGTGACAGCGGGTTTCCTCCCTTAATATCTGTGTGGTCCTTAACCTAATGTCTGACGCCATATAACAGTAAATAAAATGTGTTGAGTGCGTCCTTCATAAGATGTGTTACGATGTGATATTTGTTTGTTTGTTTGATTTATTCGATTCTATTTGTTGTTCTTCTGTTTTTGTATTTCAG
>NC_054709.1:18773183-18805683 GCF_016097555.1 Gigantopelta aegis
GCACGACTTTTGATACATCAGCCATGGAGAATTCTCCATTTATTCATTCATTCAATCGTTTGCTAATGCTATACGTAGAAATCCAACTGCCAGCACACAGTTGGCCAACTTTCTGCTGTCACGACCTCTACGACTGTCCAGTTGCTTGTCTGGGCGTTCTTACAACTCGATTCTCGTCCTGTAACCCATTAGTTGTTAATCTGAGCGCACCCATCGTAAGTCGGGAGTTGGGAAAATTACAACGCAACCGTCGAGTTGGCCAACGTTCTGCTGGCAGTTGGTAGTTTGAGCTTAGTGTTAGTTATATGTTTATTTATTCATTCATTCATTCATTTTCTTATTTATTAATTATTGTTTTATTATGTATTTATTCATTCATTCATTTACTTATTTATTCATGCATTTACTGTTGTTATGGGGGTCTGTTGTTGTGGGGGTATGTGTGGGAGAGAGTTGGTTTCAATTATTTCTTCTTTTTTTTAAATATATCATCACCATCACCATCATCATAGAATATTGACATACAGTCGTTTCAATGTTGTTTATTTCAGAAATGAATCGAAAACGACAGAGACTACGACAACAGAGAAATATTCCTCTCTGGGCGCACGGACAGTCCATGTATGGGCTATCAGCTGTGTGTTGGCTGCACTAACCACCTGGCTAAACCATGGTCCGTCGTGAAAGCCACTCTAGTGTGTGGTTAACACGGCGACGGTAGTGACTAGGTTCTTCATGGTTTGGGTTGGGGGGGGGGGGGGGATGAGGACGCACCATTTGTGTTTTAGATTTCGATTCGCCGTTTTCTTTTCTGTAATTTTTTTCTTTTCTTTTTTCTTTCTTTCTTTTTTCAATCTTATGTTTTTCTTTTTTTCCCCCTTCCTTCCTCCCTCATTGGTTCTTTTCTATCTTTCCTCCTTTCTTTTTTGTCTTTCATATATATTATCCACGTTTTGTAAAAATGTGCATACACTTGTTAGTAAATAAAGTGCACACTTGCAATAGATATTTTGTTATGCAAAAAAAAAAAAAAAAACGAAAAATAAACAACATCAAAATAACAGTAAACAGTTGTTTTTTAAAACTATTTTGTCACACTAGTTTGAAGGTGTAAATTTGAAATAAAATGTGGAAACCAGCAGTTAGAGGACAGGTTCCCTCTCCACAAAAAAAAAATAAAAAAAATAAAAAAACAAACGAACAAATCAACAAAACAATTTAAAACAACACCAATGAAGTTCCCCGTCGGTGGGCTCACTGGGCTGTCTCTCGTTCCAGTCACTGTACCACGACTTGTATTTGAAAGGCCGTGGTATGTGCTATCCTGTTTGTGGAATTGTGCATAGTTTCCTCTCTAAAGCTAGATTTATGCTTCACCGCCGACTCTTTGTTGGCGAGTCAACTTGCCAAGTTCTGCTTCTCTTCAAACCTAATTATCAGTTTTCAGTCAGTTCAGTATGATTTTAACACAGTTCATATTAAATTTTAGTACGCGTTCGTTCAATTTTTTTTAGTTTATCTAATAACAAAATTAATTTCAGTTTAGCATGAGGTCGACAATCAAAGTATGAATTGACCTTAAGGCTTTAATAATTATGTCAAAACTACTAAATATTTGACATCCAATAACCGATGATTAACACATCAATGTGCTCTAGTGGTGTCGTTAAACGAAACAATTTTGTGTGTGTGGGGGTGGGGAATGGGTGTTATTATTATTTGTTGTTGTTTTCTTTCGTTTTTGTTTTGGATTTTCGTTTTTGTTTTGGATTTTGTAATTGCCCATCCCCTCCTTCTCCATTCATTAGGCTAGATATTGCCCCCAAAACCCCATTTTGGTAGTGATGATTTATTTGACAAAAATAGGAAATATAATAATTAACAACTGCGCCTCACTATATCAGCTGTACAAATGAATGAAATAAATGTTACTGTTTATTGATTTATTTTTTATCGTTTGTTATTATTGTTGTCATATATCTGACACATAAGCGTACGAGACGGGGGTGGGGGGGGGGGGGGGGGATCAATCCTCAAATTTAGGAAATAGTTAAAAGCAGCCAGGTTACTAGACTGAAACAGGTCTATCACACTAAGTGGCCTAGTTTCAAAGGGAGTGTGCAAGCTGTTGTAGATGACTATCGCGGTACAGTAAATGTATCCTTGTAGATGACTATCGCGGTACAGTAAATGTATCCTTGTAGATGGCTATCGCGGTACAGTAAATGTATCCTTGTAGATTACTATCGCGGTACAGTAAATGTATCCTTGTCGATGCACAAACTCATTACAAGGGGCGGGATTTTGATCAGTCGGATGAGTGCTCGCCTGACGTGCTTGCGCCGCAGGATCGAATCATGTCAGAGGATCCATTCAACTGACTGTTATTTTTTTCTCGTTCCAAGCAGTGCACCACAACTGGTCAAAGACCGTGGTATGTGCTTTCCTGTCTGTGGGAAAGTGCATATAAAAGATCCCTTGCCGCGTTAGGAAACATATAGCGGGTTTCCACATATCCTAGAATGTGTAAGGATGCCCAGAGGCAGACAGTGGTAACAGTGTCCACTGTGAGAGAGCTTTCAGCTGCCAAAACATCATATAATTGTCTTTTAATTTAACTGTTAACTGTTTATATTTATGTCGTTCATCACTTCACATTTGAAGTTACCCAACAGAAAAAGAAAAAAAATCGTGCTGGGGTGTCGTTAAACATCCTGTTCTGTTCTGTTCTTGTTCTTGTTCTTGTTCTGTTCTGTTCTGTTCCGTTCCGTTCCTGTTCTGTTCTGTTTTTGCTCTGTTTTTGTTCTGTTCCTGTTCTGTTCTGTTCTGTTCTGTTCTAATCTATTCTATTCCAAAACATCATAAATAACCAAAACAATTTACGCAACAGCCTCTCTACCCAAAGTCTGGACCATATAATAAGAATATCTATCAACAGACAAAACATAGTGGGCCAAATGTTTGAAACCTATTTTTTTTTGTTTTATTATTATTATTATTTTTTATTATTATTATTATTTTTTTTATTTATTATTATTATTTTTTATTATTATTATTTTTTATTTTTTTATTTTTTTTATTGTCCCAGAAGAATACGTAGTGTTAGGGTTGGGGCCCAAATCACTACAATACATAGCATATATATATATATATTAGTAGTAACATATACAGGTAATTACATAGACATATCTAGTATGAAGAAATATTCTAAGAAATTTCTTTAAACTCCTCTAGGGCACTGACCTAAATTGAAAAGAAAGATAAGAGAAGAAAAAAAGAAAAAAAAAAGAAGAAAAAAAAAGAAACGAAATAAGAAACTAAAGAAGGAACAGAGTTACTTCGTGCAAACAAGCTGTTTCCATGTCTAGATTATCATTAAGTCTCAATAAAATAGTGTTTGCCACGTTGCCCATTCATTATTAAATACATCGTATTTACAAGTTTTTAAAAGAATATACCTTTCAATTTCAAATTTATGTTGCATTATGCCATGCACAGCGTTAATACTTAAACATTTCTTTTGTATTTTCATACTGTGTATATAATATTTTATATTAATTATTAACCAGTTTATAAAATCGCTTTTATTATTATTTATCAAACCAAACATTATAATAATTTTATTAAAATGAAGTATAGTTCCTGTTCGGGTAAATATCCAATCTGTTACTGCTTCCCATAAAGTGTGTACCTTATCGCAATCGAAAAATAAATGTTGTATTGTTTCAGGAAAATTATTACAGAAGTTACATATATGAGAATCAGTGTAGTTAATCTTGCATAGAAAAGTATTAGTAGCTAATATGTTTTGCAGTAATCTATACTGAAACCATCGAAGGCTAGAATCTTTCACACATCGAAATGGTAAAGCATAATATTGTTCCCAGTCAGTTTGTTCAAATAAAAAGCCTTCATTACTATATTTTATCTGTACTTTTGGCTTTACATACTGAAAGTTTAAAATGTCATACATATCTCTGCACTCTTTTTCACTTTTTAATAATAGTTGCAGTTTTAAAGGGTATAATTATAGGATTTTTCACTGTGTTAAAATGATCGTCTTTTAACTGATCTAATTTATGTATAAATGATTTGACAGCATTTATTAATGATGCATAGTTGATAA
Source organism: Gigantopelta aegis (assembly GCF_016097555.1). Lineage (NCBI taxonomy): Eukaryota > Metazoa > Mollusca > Gastropoda > Neomphalida > Peltospiridae > Gigantopelta > Gigantopelta aegis. Next base: position 18,777,310 of record NC_054709.1, read on the forward strand.
AATTTTTAGTTATATGGTATTTTTCAACAAACTGGTAATATATTTTAAAATTTCCATTTTCGTCTAATAAATCGTTTATAAAAATAATGCTTTTACCAATATAGGTTTTATACAAAAATGGTCTATTAATATTTTACTGTTAAGCCATATATTTGTTCCAAGTATGTCTTCTACATTATTCGGATTTTGTTTTTGTTGTATTTCTGCCCAACTTTCCAGAGTATCTTTCCAAAACATTTTTCATGTGCAATGTTTTACGAACAATAAAATTATCCCCATATAAGATTAGATCCTTTGTGAATATACCTGTAACTGATTTAAATAGGGTTATCCATTTTGAGTTTTCTTGAAACAATCTTCGAACCCATACACATTTTAAAGCTATAAGAAAGTTATCTATATTTATTATTTTTATACCACCATTTTTGTAGTCTTGTGTTATTAATGTTCGTTTTATCTTTTCTGGTTTATTCTCCCAAATAAATTTAAAAAATAATGTATTCATATGTTTTATGACTTTTTACTTTACTCAGTATCATGGTCTTTTATAAATAAAGCACTAGACATATTTAACTTTAAAACTTCTATTAAAGATTGGATCAAAACTTTATATAACAATTCTTTATCTCGGATAATGCAAAATGGGTTTTTGTCTGAACCATTTCATTTAGAAAGGGGATGCAGACAAGGGGAACCATTGTCGCCATATATGTTTATTATATGCGCTGAGATTCTAGCAATTCTTGTTAGAAATTGTACATCAATTAAAGGTATAACTATAGATGGAGAAGAATATTTAATATCCCAATATGCGGATGATACCAGTTTCATTCTTGATGGATCACCAGAGTCCCTTCATAGTACGCTAAGAGTTCTAGATAATTATGCTCATACTTCAGGCTTAAAAATAAATTATTCAAAATCAAGCGTTATCTGGATAGGCAGTAAAAAGTTTTCTAAAGATGTTTTTCACCATACTAGATGGAAACTAGACTGGGGGGCAACTGAATGTAAACTACTTGGAATTAAATTCCCAGTCATGTTAGAACATATCGGTGAACTCAACTATGACTCTAAAATATTGGAAATGCAAAAGTTAATAAAAATATGGTCAGTGAGAAAATTAACTGTTTTAGGGCGAGTCACGGTTCTAAAAGCCTTAGTAATACCGAAGTTAACCTTTTAATGGTATTACCAAACCCAAACGAAACCTATTTTTTTTCTCAAACGCAAATGTCTAAGCATTGTATGTAAAACAAATCCCAGGATTTGTAAATTCGGCCCTAAATGAGCATTTCAATTACAACATGGCATTTGATAAATGGAGTGGACAAAAAAACCCGCAGAATTCTAATGCAAGGGCCAATTTCACAAAACATCGTAAGTTTACGTCTGCGACTAGCAGTTACACCGGGCATACATTCACAAGTGTTCGGGCATCTATTTCACAAAGAAAATTACATCGTTACAGAAAATGGAGCATTTTAAGGAGAACAGAAAAAGAAATATGTGTACTTCTAACTATATATGTTAAACTATAACTGTAATAAGAGTTGCGGTTTAGTCGTAGTGCTGGAGCAAAATCTCAAATTCGGGCACAAATTCTACAAATATTCGGGGAAAATATGCTGACCTGGGACATTTTCACCATGTATTTTCGTCATTCTACCTGCAAGATTAATTGTAATCCATGTAAAAATGCGTAGTTGGTTCGTTTGCAACCCTATTATAGCTGTTTGGCAGTAATGCTAATATGAATAAATGTTGTTATCCGGATTCGAGCATATTTGTTTAATTCGGGCAAACGTCAGCCTTCCTCCTACAAAAATGGGAGCCAGTACGCCTACATGTATGTGCTTACAATTTTATTTTGTGTGTGTGCCTGTGATGTTATGTTATGCTTCATTACTTTATGTACTTATATGTTTATGTTGAATGTATGCACTTATATGTTGTACACGGTATCGCTGCAGTGATGACTAATTTCAATCTGATTAAAATTAGCTCTACTGGGTCTACTAGTGGAGCTAATTTTAATTAGATTGGACTAATTTTATGTACATGCATACAAAAATGAATATAATAGGCTATGAATAAAAGTTAATACTATTTTATCCAAATGGTTTCGTTACTATGTTTATAAGAACAGTGGCGTAGCGAGGGCGGGAAATGGGGCCATGCCCCCCCCCCCCCCCCCAAACATTTGTTTTTTGTTTTTACTGTTATATTTTATAAAATAATACATACATGCATGTATGTATGCATACATACATACGCACGCGCACACACACACACACACACACACATACACACATACATACATACACGCATACATGCATACATACATACATATATCCATACATCCATCAATCCATACATACATTCATACATGCATATATAGTGTGGCCCCCCCTCCCCGCTAGCGGCCCCCAATAATGGGTCCCCCAATATAAAATCAAATCCCTTGTATGACCGCTTAAGAAAGGTTTGACTGTAATTGCATGCACCACCACCAAACTCGCTTCAACAACAACACCAAACTCGCTTCAACAACAACAACGGAAAAAAAAAAAACTTTAAAAAAAAGTCAACCGATGTTGAATCCAGTATTATACATGACATTATAGGCTACTTGCAGAGCCTGTGAATAAAGAAGTAATAAAACCGATTTGCGTCTCCATAGGAACATGAGCTGTTCATGTGAGATCAGCACAAAGAACACAAAGATAAAGAGTGAAATATAATTGATGATCACAATACAAGTACTGTGTGATACTCGGGTAGTTTCGTACAGAACCGGTTGTTCGTGACTGACACTGCAGGCATTTAGTCTTTAGAGGTTGCACTATACTACATAAACTCACATAGGCGACAATGTTAACATACATGGTTGAAAACACATATTGTACAATATATCAACCAAACTATGACCCAAAAATATGAATACCATAAAGCAGATGAATTAATTGAATAAAGTGGAATCTTTCATGGCTCGTTTCGATATAAACGGATGTTTTAACAAATCCCCCAGTTTAGCACAAAATTGTATTGGCCTACTTATTGTTACAAGTACCCTATACATATTTCAAGCATAAACTACTTGACACATTGGTACTAAATGAAATAAAATTGCATACATTTATTGACCAGATCAAATTATTCTTGACAACAAACGTTGTTGCATTAATTTTGTCGTCAGTGGCTGGACTGGTGGAATATTCGGGTTACTTCGAACTTTGATCCAACTGGGTGCTATTTGATTTAGTGCTACCTATATATTGACCTACTGATAATACACAGTTTCAAGAAGTGTGTTTGTTTTGTTTAAAACGAGACCACTAGAGCACATTGATTATTAAAGGGACACGCCCTATTTGTTAACCATTACGCCGTTGTTTTTTCGCTATTAAACCCATTTTCTCACAAATAAAATTGCACTTTACTTACATTTTATTATTTAGAATATACATTTCCATTCACCTGAAGTGTTTTTTGGTAATCCTGGTAATCCTGGTGTTTGTAATACCACAAAATGCATTTTTCGTATTTCTTAAAAATCTATTTTTAGAGGGGATCTTCCCGTTTCAACGTCACAGACGTTGGTATACCACGTGACCGTTATCATTTTGGTTCGGTTTGTTTTCTCGTGCACGGTTCGCGCAATCAACATCCGATTTGTTGTCGTTTGCTTGACGTTCATTTGTGAGGTTTTTCTTCACAGTTCGTGAACATTTTCATGAACAATAAACTTCAGACAAGTAAATATCTCAATACAAAACGTTACAAAACCTTAAAACCAATAAGTCTTACGATATCTGGAGAGGACAGAACAGTTGGAACATGCCCAGGAGAGGTGAAAGGAACGCACCCCAAGTCTGTGTGCACTCTGGGAAATGTGTCATGACATGGGCATTTCTGTGCTTCGAGCAACATCTACCGTAGCCCGAGTACTCTGACTGTAAGAGAGCTAGACGGACATTTGGACATAAACACGCTCTCATTACAGTCAGAGACCAACCTATGTCTTTTTTTGGCAATTCCTGACTACCAAACGGTAGGCAACGAGTCCCGCTCTAATACCACAACAATCCTATGTTTGACGTCAAATACCTTTACATCAATCATTTTCGAGTTAAGTGATACCAAAAAATCCACATATTAATCACTAATACACTTACTACAGAAAGAAACCCGACAGCACCCACATTCAGCTACGCTTCGTGACACTCCGTCGCAACAATTGCAAAGCTCGGCGATCTATTTCGAGACGTAGACCACGTGATCGCGCACTGGGCGATTCCGCCTTGTGCAGCAGTTACAGGGGCCGTCTCATATCAAGCGAAGTTACAACATGGAAGAGTTGGCTAATGCCGTTTTGGATGAATTTGGATTTCATTACGTCATTAAACCAAAACAATTACACATTATTGATTCCATTTTGAATTTGAAGGATACATTTGGGGTGTTGTCGACAGGATACGGCAAAAGTATGTGCTATGTACTGCCTCCTCTTATGAGACGACCCCTGTAACTGCTGCACAAGGCGGAATCGCCCAGTCTCGAAATAGATCGCCGAGCTTTGTAATTGTTGCGACGGAGTGTCACGAAGCGTAGCTGAATGTGTGTGCTGTCGGGTTTCTTTCTGTAGTATGTGTATTAGTGATTAATATGTGGATTTTTTGGTATCACTTAACTCGAAAATGATTGATGTAAAGGTATTTGACGTCAAACATAGGATTGTTGTGGTATTAGAGCGGGACTCGTTGCCTACCGTTTGGTAGTCAGGAATTGCCAAAAAAAAAGACATAGGTTGGTCTCTGACTGTAATGAGAGCGTGTTTATGTCCAAATGTCCGTCTAGCTCTCTTACAGTCAGAGTACTCGGGCTACATCTACCGGTGACATCAGAATACTAACTTTCAAAATTATTTCAAGTTATTGGGTCATGGGGATTCCCATGGTATTTATCGATATAAAACCTACTTTTTCACTCTATTTGATAAAAACGTGATCTAAGTGTGTTACAGTTTTGTAGATTAACCAAAATTAGAATTAATTTTCGCGGGCTGAAACTAGGGCGTGCGACTTTAATATTTTCAAAAAGCGTCAAATCATGTGTTTTATGACTATCGGAATCTGGTGTATTATGATGCACGTCAATTTACAATTTCGTGCTGGGGTGTCGTTAAACATTAATTATATTATTCTGTTCAACTGACAACTTCGCTGAAACTATTGCTTCAATAACATAATACGTAAGAGGACAATTAAGGCATTTGGCCTGGTATGCATATTTAACGATACATAATGCACACTATTGCTTAATATAAACACATATAATCGTATAGTTAATTAATAAAACGGTTAAATGTGACGGCTATTATATATAACGGGCGCAGCCATTTTGTACCATCTCAGTGAGTACGCCCTCTGGCGAGCTGGTGGTTACGTAATACTTAACGCGTAACGTCAGGAATGAGCCTTAAAACTAGAGAAACACAATCTACCTGGTTTTTGCGGGATGATAAATAGTCATACATTGCAATGTTCTGTAATAATACACATCCCAGTAAGCCAGCAATAAGTATATCCAGCACTATATATATTATTTTTCAATACAAAATAAACTACCATTGTCAAAGTGGCTACACAACAAGTCGAAACAATTAAGAATGTTTTGCCCATGTATTAACCTACGTACTGAAATGATACACGGAGTGTTTTCTTAGTTAATTGGTCTATGCTGTTAGTTGCTTCTACCTGTGATTCCTGATTGGCAGATGTGTATTTGATTGGTAACCAGACAAGCCAATTAATTGACGCTGTCTAGACACAAAAATACATACCGGTATTGTGGAATATTACCTTAAAATAGTAATGGACACGGTTTATTACTGTAAATAGTTCTGTAAAACTATTGATTAAGTAGACTTTTCCATCTAAAAAACCAGAACTGACCAATTACGTAGTCCCAAAGAAAAGAAAATTATCATTTGGGTATCGTGGGTTGTCGTTTTTGCTCCAACGTAGCATATCAATAGGCCCAATAGTGTAAATTTTTCCTTTGGTTTATTTAACAGAGAAAAATACTATAACCCCATTTTGTTCCGTTAATGCATCTTAAAATATATTTAGTTAAATAGTTTATTATATTATTTCGTCATTTATGCTGTTTTACAAGTCAGGTTGATCAAAGAGAAGCGCCTTGTCGAAAATTACTGATGGTCAGGAGCTGACGTCACTTCGCCCCAAGCTATCCCACCGGACGTCACAAAAACGAAACAAAATAGCTGCCCCCAGTTAGCAGGAATAATCATGGTTTTTTATTAACTCCAAAATTACGCGTTTTTTTATTTGCTAAAGTGTCAGTATGTGTTGGTGGTCCGGGTATGCATCTTTCCAACACATAAGGCTCTTGTTTGAGTTGACCCTACCTTTAATACGTAATACTTCGCTGAAACTGTTGCTTAAATAACATAATACGTAAGGTTGTTTTGACAATTCCTTATCGTTCTGACCGCTTCTCCTCTTTTGATTTGTACTGCCGACAGTCTTGTTTGTATTTACCCGATGACACACTTCCCAAGGATCTTTTCACGCTCTGGTCCAGTCGTCTACCGTACACACATCGTGCTAAATATTGCGTACAAAAATAAATTCCGTTAATTGAACGGCGATGGAAGTCGCCATAGGGTTGGCTGGTTGTGAGTGAGTAAATACACGGATGCAGAATCTTCGTAGCAGTCGTGAAACGGGGTTGATAACTCCTAGTTCAGATACCTTTGAAGATCAGGTCTGTATACTAACCAAATTTAGTGTATATTTTCAAGCGTTCAAACTATAACGGTTCCACTACGAATCTCGATAAAAAAAATTAACCACTTAAAAGCTTATGGTTCCAGTTTTATCCTTACATGAACTAAAAGCAAATCTAGATGTTCAGTAATGGTGAATCGTGGTGGAATAGTCAACGAGAAACCAGACCTAGACACGTGTAGCTGAGACGAGTGTCCAGGGCGGCGTACTTGGGCTTTTAATAGATACAAGCACGAATACAGTTTTAAATGGAAATAAAATACGTATGTGTACGTATGCCTGCGTGTACGAGTGTGTGTGTGTGTGTGTGTGTGTGTGTGTGTGTGTGTGTGTGTGTGTGTGTGTGTGTTACAACGTTTACTTAAAGTCGTTTACTATTATTGTAAAACTGACCAAATAAATTCATTTTTAAAATACATGTATAAGAAACACAAACACACGCACGCACGTACATAACACACACGCACACACACACACAACACACACATAACACTACACACACACACATAACACTACGCACACACACAACACACACACAACACTACACACACAACACACAACACACACAACACACATACACAACACACACAACACACAACACACAACACACACACATACCACATACACACACAACACACAACACAACACACACATACACACACAACACACCACACACACCACACACACACAACACACACACAGACACACACACACAAACACACACACACACGCATACACACAAACACACACAACACACAACACACACACAACACACACACACCACACACACACCACACACACACACCACACACAAACACACACACACCACACAAACACACACACACAAACACACACACCACACACACAAACACACACACACATACACACAAACACACACACACACACACTCCACACACTCCACACACACACACACACCACACACACACCACACACACACGCACACACAAACACCACACCCACACACCACACACCACACACACCACACACACACAAAAAAAAACACACACCACGCACACACAAACACCCACACACACCATACACACACCACACACAAACACACACACAACACACAAACACACACACACACACACAAACACACACCACACACACACACATACCACATACCACATACCACACACACACACACCACATACACACACACCCACAACACACACAATACACACAATACACACAACACACACACACCACACACACACCACACACACAACACACACACAACACATACACATACACACACAACACACAACACACATCACACATGCATAATACACGCTCACACACATAATACTACACACAACACACATGCACAACACACGCACAACACACACAACACACACAAGACAACATACACAACACACACGCACAGCACAAAACGAGGGAACAAAACACACACACACACACACACACACACACACACACACACAAAACACACATACAACATACATAACACACACAACACACACAAAACGAGGAAACAAAACACACGCACACACACATACACACACACAAAACACAGAAAACACAACACACACACTATATCTCACCATATGGTCATTTTGCAACAGCCCTCAATGTATTATTCAACATTCATAGACTATTACTATTGGTCAACGGCTGTTAGTGGCCATGGCGTAACGGAATGAATATAACAGCTGTGAGCACTGCATAATATTAATATAACATCTGTGATACACGGTATAATATTAATATTACAGCTGTGAACACTATAATATTAAGATTGTCAGCAATTTGTTATTGTCACTGTCAGAGCAACATTTTATACAAGCGTATGTATATTTACAAAATTATATTCTGGTTTTACGTTAGCAAATTAAAAAAATTGTTTTGTTTAACGACACCACTAGAGCACGTTGATTTATTAATCATCGGCTATTGGATGTCAAACATTTGGTAATTTGACATAGTCTTAAAGAGGAAACCCGTTACATGTTTATATTAGTAGCAAGTGATTAGCAAATTGAGTATGTATATTTACAAAATTATATTAATTATACTTATAACAGATTTGCTATCTTCATATTCTGTGTAACTTATTTAGGGTATAGCAGTATTCTATTTTACCATTTGCTGACGTTAATTCTGGGTTTACACAACTGGTAGTCATAAAACAGAAGTCCTCTGATAACCCGGATGTTTAAAAGCTAACGCGTGAATCCAGGTAGCTGAATTATTTATTTATTTATTTTTATTTATTTGTTTATTTGTTTGTTTATGTGTTTGTTTGTTTATTTATTTATTTGTTGATATGTTTGTTTGTTTGTTTGTTTGTTTGTTTGTTTGTTTGTTTGTTTATTTTATTTTATTTTATTTTATTTTATTTTATTTTATTTTATTTTATTTTATTTCATTTTATTTTTATTTATTTATTTATTTTTATGTATTTATTTATTTATTTATGTATTTATTTATTTATTTATGTAAGCCTATATGATAATTACCATCGAACTAAGCAATGAGTCACCACAAAATACAAACCTGGTAACCTACAGGCCACCACACATTTATATTTCTATTATTACTAGAAAATACCTTCACAGAGATAAGCATACGAGACAGGAGCAAAACCTCAACTCTGGGCAACAATTATAGAGATATTCGGGGGAAATGTGCTAACCTGAGACCTTTTTACCATCGATGTATTTCCATCATTCTACAATCGAAATTAGTTGTAATCCGTGCAAAAATGCGTAGTGATTCGTTTGCAACCCTATGTAGCTGTTTGCTAGTAATGCTAATATGAATAAATGTTGTTATCCAGATTCGGGCAGTTTTGCTTAATTCAGGCTAAAGCCAGTCTGCCCCCCCCGACAAAAATGGGAGCCTGTACGCCTATATTCACAGACTAATACATGTTATTCAATCATATCACCGGCCTCGGTGGCGTCGTGGCAGGCCATCGGTCTACAGGCTGGTAGGTACTGGGTTCGGATCCCAGTCGAGGCATGGAATTTTTAATCCAGATACCGACTCCAAACCCTAAGTGAGTGCTCCGTAAGGCTCAGTGGGTAGGTGTAAACCACTTGCACCGACCAGTGATCCATAACTGGTTCAACAAAGGCCATGGTTTGTGCTATCCTGCCTGTGGGAAGCGCAAATAAAATATCCCTTGCTGCTTGTCGTAAAGAGTAGCCTATGTGGCGACAGCGGGTTTCCTCTAAAAAAATCTGTGTGGTCCTTAACCATATGTCTGACGCCATATAACCGTAAATAAAATGTGTTGAGTGCGTCGTTAAATAAAACATTTCTTTCTTTCTTTCAATCATATCACTGTTGTCATTATACTGATACAGTTTGTGAATCTAAATAACACTTAGTTGATTAATATTTAGGTGTAGCTTTGGTTTCATTAGATTTTGTGCAGAAAGAAGTACCGTTCTCGACTTTCTTGACATGTGGTAACCTCCAGGTAACCTGATCGATTGTTTTCGACTTATTTCGATCTCTGATAATTAATTATGGAGTTGGAATAACACTGGTGTGTTTCTCTGTAATTTATTGTCGGCAAATACCCAGTAGATGCACAATATGTAAAAACTCTCAATAACAAGTCGGCACCGACGATTCCTTCTAGGCGCCGTTTTGGTTGCAACACAATTCAGGTTGTGCATAATTGATTTCCAGGTGTATGTGTGTGTGCGCGTGTGTCTGTATGTCTCTATCTCTCTCTCTCTCTCTCTCTCTCTCTCTCTCTCTCTCTCTCTCTCTCTCTCTCTCTCTCTCTCTGTCTGTCTCTCTCTCTCTGTATACACACACACACACACACACACACACACACACACACACACACACACACACACACACACATATACATATACATACATATATTAAAGTACTCTTATAACGAACCGTAAGGGACCATGATTGTTAGTTCGTTATAGCAGTAGTTCGTTGTACATATTTGCCTAAGTTGGTCCTTAAAGTATAGGGAGATAAAACGGGATTTTGCGATCAGTTCGGTCTACAGTAGTTCGTTCTCCAGATTAAATCCATTACAAACTCCTTCCTCTCGAATTTTCTTCCTTCTGCCTTTCTTCATTGTTGTGAAACAAATATCCATATTGACAAGTATCGTGTTTGAACTCACGGTATATGTATAAGCATGTCCATGTCAAACAAACGATCGTAAAACTATACAAAATAGCTGAAGTAGAACAACGTACAACATAAACTACATTTGAATACCCGAATAAGACAGAATTCTCAATAGGCATATTCGTCGCACAATTCCTATTATTATAAGTTGCGGGCGCGAATCTAAATGTCAGGCACGGTGGAGGCAAGACGACATGGGAGGGAAGGAGGTCTGACTGAGATCGAGGGCGCAAAGCAAAGTTTCTAGAGACCCCAGGCCCCCCCCCCACTCCGCCGTGTCTGAATGGTTATGGGGGGTGCAGAGAATGCACACCCCTCGTGAATTTCGAAGTGCCCATAAAAATCAAGTGTGTATACATGTATATATATATATATATATATATATATATATATATATATATATATATATATATATATACCTGTATATATGCGTGTACAGTAAATCGTGCACGTGTGTTATAGACTGGCGAAAGACGTTTTTGGAGATTGAGGGTGTGTGTGTGTGTGTGTGTTGCGTGATGCTCCCTCGGAAAACAACCAATAAAAGAATTGCTTGGAGAAGGGGAGGGGGCGAACCCTAAAATCCACGGAAGAACCCGTTGAGGCCGGTACTTGTACCCAGGATAGGCGTGCGCTACAACAACTTGCTCTGAATGTGCCCCTTAAACAATTTTCCATTCCATTCCAATGGGAAAAATGTCCTGGGTTTCCTCTGATGACTACGAGTTAGCATTACCAAATATTTGACATTCAATAGCCGATGATTAATTAATCAATGTGCTCCAGTGGTGGTGTTAAAAAAAAAAAAAATTGGTATAACGACACCATTAGAGCACATTGATTTGTTAATCATCGGCTATTGGATGTCGAACATTTGGTAATTTTTACATTTTAGGCTTAGAGTTTCCTACCCGCTATGTTTTCCATTAGTAGCAAGGGATATTTTATATGCACCATCCCGCAGACAGATCATATACCACGGCCGTTGATACACCAGTCGTGTTAAAAAAACACAAAAAAAACAACAAAAAACCCCAAACAAACAAACAAACAAACAAAAAACAAACAACCATGAACAAAAAACACAAAACCCTTTATAATTTTTATATACATGTGTATATATACCGTATAAACCTATAAATAACTTATTCGGCTTATAAGTTAGTATTTTAGGTACAAAATGCCGTATAGATAATCATAATGTATATCTTAGGTGCCCATTTTAAACTTTACTTCCACGCCTTTCCTGGAAACAGTCTGCATCTTTCCTTGAGGTACCATACATAGATACGAACATGGCACTAAACGTCTAGAGTCTGTCCCACACCTTTTTCATAAAATAAAATGTACTACAATGTAGTAATATGTAACATAATTATATATTTCTGAGCCGATTGATTTGTAAATTGCACAAACAAATAGTATTTTTTGTTGTTTCCAAAAAACTGTTTCTTTTCTTGTTACGCCAAACCAAACTGAAATTATTTACAGAAACCAGTTTTATAAAATGATGGAAGGACTATAGGGACGTGTAATTCCAAGGACAAAACAAACTGCGTACGAAACGTCCGTTTACCGAGCTTGGCGTAACATGTTGACAACAACAGTTGATCGGTAGAAGTGACCTACTTCAAGGACGTTTGAAGGCCTTTTCAAAATGGAAGTGCTTTGGTGAAAGACGTCGATAACTTGTCATTTTTGTTTGTAAGTTTTCTTGTTTATAATCGCCAAAAATGAGATTTTATTGTTTGGAAATATAGAGATGTATCGATTAATTTCATTAGTTACTTTATGATTGGTGTTAAAATAAATAAATAAAACGCCGTAGTAGTCGAAACTGGACGCCTACACCGGGCCATGTGCATTCAGCATTTATGATGTAACTGCCATAACTGGGGTAATCCAAGTGATATTTTACCTCTGCCTTCGCCGATTTATGACAGGGATGTGATTTTAATATTTTATAATGGCCCGATCACACTGGCCCGAATGCCATTCCGTTTGTTTTCCGAATAGGGATTAGGAATTTGGTAGCCCGAGTACTCTGACTGTAAGAGAGCTAGACGGACATTTGGACATAAACACGCTCTCATTACAGTCAGAGACCAACCTATGTCTTTTTTTGGCAATTCCTGACTACCAAACGGTAGGCAACGAGTCCCGCTCTAATACCACAACAATCCTATGTTTGACGTCAAATACCTTTACATCAATCATTTTCGAGTTAAGTGATACAAAAAAATCCACATATTAATCACTAATACACTTACTACAGAAAGAAACCCGACAGCACCCACATTCAGCTACGCTTCGTGACACTCCGTCGCAACAATTGCAAAGCTCGGCGATCTATTTCGAGACGTAGACCACGTGATCGCGCACTGGGTGATTCCGCCTTGTGCAGCAGTTACAGGGGCCGTCTCATATCAAGCGAAGTTACAACATGGAAGAGTTGGCTAATGCCGTTTTGGATGAATTTGGATTTCATTACGTCATTAAACCAAAACAATTACACATTATTGACTCCATTTTGAATTTGAAGGATACATTTGGGGTGTTATCGACAGGATACGGCAAAAGTATGTGCTACGTACTGCCTCCTCTTATGAGATGACCCCTGTAACTGCTGCACAAGGCGGAATCGCCCAGTCTCGAAATAGATCGCCGAGCTTTACAATTGTTGCGACGGAGTGTCACGAAGCGTAGCTGAATGTGGGTGCTGTCGGGTTTCTTTCTGTAGTAAGTGTATTAGTGATTAATATGTGGATTTTTTTGTATCACTTAACTCGAAAATGATTGATGTAAAGGTATTTGACGTCAAACATAGGATTGTTGTGGTATTAGAGCGGGACTCGTTGCCTACCGTTTGGTAGTCAGGAATTGCCAAAAAAAGACATAGGTTGGTCTCTGACTGTAATGAGAGCGTGTTTATGTCCAAATGTCCGTCTAGCTCTCTTACAGTCAGAGTACTCGGGCTAGGAATTTGGGTGTTCTGGGAGCGAACGGATCATATTCGGGAAGCATTCGGTGTGTTCTAGGAGCATACTGGCTGTTCGGCTCCGTACGGATGCATACGGAACCGCATTCGGTAGCTCCAAAAATTTGTTGTGCATGTTCAAAATAATTTTCATCGACCATCTGAATGTTGCGTCCATGTGTATTCGGGAAGCATTCTAGGAGCATACGGCATGTACGGAAAATGTTCGGGAAGCAAGCGTCTAGTTCTTGGTGCATTCGGAATGAAAATTTGGAGGTGCTGGGTTCCGTATGCTTTCCGAACACCCCGAATGGACCTAGAACATGACGAACGTTTTCAGTATCCTTTCCGGATTTTTTTTCATTTATGCTGCCGAATGTATAACGAATAGCCAGAACCCTTCCAGTATTCTTTCAGAACATTTTCCGAACTGCTCGTACACTTCCAGAATGCACAGTATGTTCCGTATGCTTTCCAAACACCCCGAATGGACATAGAACATGACGAACCCTTTCGGTCCATTCTAGGTCGATTCGCAGTGTTCTGAAAGCGTTCGGAAAGGAAACCTTTCGAAGTCAACATGCGGGAAGTATTCGGTCTATTCTGAAAGCATTCTGAAACCATACTGAAAACATTCGGAAAACAAACGGAAAGCATTCGGTGATACATTGGGGAAAACACATTCGGAGGGACATTCGGCCAGTTTAAAAAATCACACCACTTTCGTATACGGAAAACAAACGGAAGCTCATTCGGGCCAGTGTGATCGCCCCATAAGATTTTAGCTTTTTGTGTGTGTGAAATGATTCTTACAAATGAATGCCTGACTTTTCGCCCCCAAACCAGTTCGTCCCAGTCAATTCGCCACATCGTCACTACGTCCCATAACAGTTTGTCCCCAAAATTATGTCAGTTTGCCCTCGCTTGGAGTTTGGTGTTTCCATTTTTGAATATGCCTAGTCTGGAGGGACATAGTTAGTGTGGTTCTTTCTATGTCCGGATCTTGTTACATTATACCTTATATATGTAGTCTGTATTCAAAACTTGTGCACCATGTTTCAACCGGTTTTTAACCGAAATAGACGCACAAACCAAAAATGTATAACCTACCATACTCACAAAACCCTGATTGAAGTACTTGCATCATTATTAAAAAAAAAAATCTTCAAGGACAGTCCCTTGCTATGGAATCCGGGTCGTTTCGCCCTTATTCCTATTCGACCCCGAGTCGTTTTGCCCTTATTCCCGTTTGCCCCGAGTCATTTCGCCCTTAGATTGAGTCGTTTTGTCCTCCATTATGAGTCATTTCGCCCCTATGTATTGGGGGTGGTACTAGTATGCAAAATTTGGTATATAAAAATAATTTTAACCATAATTTTGTCGTAATAGTCACCTAACAGGCAACAAGGTTGTAGACTTAAACGTAAAGTCTGAAACAAAATGTTGACAACTACAATAAATTGCTCCTACCTTTATTTTTCGTTAGATTTTACTCACATTTTGTCCAGACAGAAATCTTGAAAAAACAATTACAGTGACATGGATTCCACATACTAGGTGATAACCATGTCACATGTATCGACTTCACTGAGATCGCATAGGGCAAAAAGCATGTAATTTTGTGCCGGCTGCCATTTTGACTTTTTATGGAATATTCTACAAGAGGGGTGAAAGGATATGACTTAATCTAACAACTGTTGAATGTAATAACATGTTATGATATAAATGCAATCCCCTGCAAGGCTATATTGTACCAGGAGTAAATATCCCTTCAGATTCTTTAAACTGCTAATTAAGCAGATAATTAATACCCTGCAAGATTCTCTTGTACCCTCAGTTTCTCTGAGCTGCTAATTAAACCAACAATAGACTCGCTCAATGATTACATCTGTATGCGATTTTCTAAGGGGAACTCTTAGTTTGTACCCAAAACGAGTATATTCTCACAAAATCTTTTTAAAACCCCCACAAAACACGCATTATTTTAAAACATTTTAATAACAAAATACGCATTATTTTAATAATACGGACAACAATGCCATATATAGCATACAACAAGCATTTTTTAATTGTAAACTGAAGCAAATGGACCTTTTAATATTTCATCATAAATCTTCCCCACACACACACACACACCACAGCACTTTATAACTAATATGTCCTATCGACAATATCATTGTGTAGGCTAGTCTTTGTATTTATTAATATAAAATACATCAGGCCCGTAGGAACTGGGATGGTGTGAGGGGAGGGGTTCTTTAAAATATTGCACATAATAACATATACATATAAATGGTGTTTATGGTTGATAAAGGGGTACAAATTGATAACCTATATCTGATTTGCAACTAGAGTCACGTAAACAAATTTATTCATCATTCACAAACATAACCATGAGGGCGGAACGACCTGATACCCTCGCCATGTTAAATTTGCTAAGTAGAGGGAAGCAGCTTGCTGTGCAAGTTAAAGGTGACTAAACTCCAACAAGAGCCTTATGTGTTGGAAAGATCCATACCCGGACCACCAACACATACTGACACTTTAAAGGTAGACTAAACTCCAACAAGAGCCTTATGTGTTGGAAAGATGCATACCCGGACCACCAACACATACTGACACTTTAAAGGTAGACTAAACTCCAACAAGAGCCTTATGTGTTGGAAAGATGCATACCCGGACCACCAAAACATACTGACACTTTAAAGGTAGACTAAACTCCAACAAGAGCCTTATGTGTTGGAAAGATGCATACCCGGACCACCAACACATACTGACACTTTAAAGGTAGACTAAACTCCAACAAGAGCCTTATGTGTTGGAAAGATGCATACCCGGACCACCAACACATACTAACACTTTAACAAATGAAAAAGGCGTAATTTTAGAATTAATAAAAAACCGTGATTATTCCTGCTAACTGGGGGCAGCCATTTTGTTTCGTTTTTGTGACGTCCGGTGGTATAGCTTGGGGCGAAGTGACGTCAGCTCCAACTTCTCTGTTATGCACAGTGTAAACAAATGCTCTAATTTACAACAAGGCGCTTCGCTTTCATCAACCTGACTTGTAAAACAACATAAATGACTTGATAGTATAATAAACTATTTAACGAAATATATTTCAATTTGCATCAATATAATGAAATGGAATGCATATTATTAGGCCTATTGGTAGGATACGTTCGAGCAAAAACGACCACTCACGATACCCAAGTAATAATTTTCTTTTCTCTGGGACTACGTAATTGGTCAGTTTTGTGATTTTAGATGGGAAAGTCTACTTAATCAAGGGTTTTACAGAATTACTTACAGTAATAAAGCTGGTAAAGTCCTTTACGATTTGAGGTTATCACATAATACCCTGTGATCTTAATAAAAGAGGCACATCTTTTTAGTGTGTCTAGACACAGTGTCTAGGGACCGTCTAAATATACACCTGCCAATCAAGAACCACAGGTACAGGCCATGGAAAGAAAAGACCAGTTAAACAAGAAAACACTCCCGACTATTATTTCAGTACGTGGGTTAATTTATATACAAAATATAATACAGTTATTTCAACACTGACAATGGTGGTTTATTTTGTATTGAAAAGTAAACCACATATATACACATTGCTGTGTTACTGGGATAGATAATATTACAGAACATTGCGATGCATCCGCAAAAATCAGGTATGTTTTGTTTCTTCAGTTCGAAGATTAATTCCTGATGTGACACGTTAGGTATTACGTAACCACCAGCTCGCCAGAGGGCGTATTCACTGGGATGGTACAAAATGGCTGCGCCCGTTATATATAATAGCCGTCACATTTAACCGTTTTATTAATTAACTATACGATTATACTTGTTGATATTAAGCAGTAATGTGCATTATGTATCATTGAATATGCACACCAGTCCAAAAGCCTTGCTTTAGCATTCATTTAAGAAAAGTATTGACTTAATGCACCCTATTCACTAGAATATGCCTATCACAAAGAAAAAAAAGAAAAATAATTGAGAAACGGACAACGGTAAAGAATTCATCTTGTTACGGGGCTCGAACTTAAGAATTTGTCTTCCACAGCAATTTAAAAACAAATTGCCGTGTGTGAAATGACCCACCGATGGCAAGTTAAAGCCTGCGCATGGCAATTGACTTGTTCAGCGAAAGTTTATTTTGCTGTATGTACATGTGTAGACATATTTTAAATGTAGTAATGTTATATACTGGCTATCTGCGACAAATAATGTACCTTTGTGCCATTGGTGATGCTCCTGACCTACAGCTAGTTATATTTCAATGACCAATGATGGCAATTAAGTTCAAACCCTGCTGTTACCCTCTCCCCCCCCCCCCCCCCCTCCATTATACTGATGTATAAAGAGGGAACCTCACACTAACCCATAACTAATCCTAACTCTAATCTTAAAACTAACCCTAACAGTAAAATATTTTACCCCCTCCCACCCTTCCCCCCCCAAAAAAAGAAGTTAATTTTGACTGTGGAATATCGTTGTGTGTTGGTTGACTCTGTGGAAAGACCTACCCCTTATTTTTCCCCCTCAATATCTGGTACAAAGAAAGTTAGTACGATCTTTTATGTACCAAAATAGTTGAACTGGAGATATTGTCGGTCTGAGATTCACAGGCATTCGTTTTGCAAAACCGATCAAAGTTTTAATATTATTTAAAAAAATTAATGTTTTTCAGTACTTTGCAAATGTAAATCTACATTCCAGGTTTGAAAATTAACATGAAAACCATGGTCGCTAGCAGGGCCAGAATCGTAACTGGCCCTTCTCAAATTCATCAAAATTAGAATTTTCTTTGTTGAATAAAAACCATGTATATAGTCTGTTCGCGCCGAAAGGAAAAATTGGCATGTACTTCATAATGAATGAAGTTAAAATTCATATTAAAAACATATTATTACATTTTAAACCCATACCAACCCAAATAACGTTTTTGAAAAATAAATCCATTATAAATAAAAATATTTCTTTACAAATTACAATTAAATTATACAGATTAAATGTAAAAGATTAAAAGAAAAATGCTAGAACAGCCAATTTATGCAGCTTGACATGCATTGTCTCTGAAGTAATCGATAATGCAGTATAAAGAGACTAAAACCTTAAAAGGTAGAACTGCGCGTTTTTTTAGAAAAATACATGTAGTCTTGGAGTGGCATTCCTCTTTATGGTGATGCACGAGGGATGAACTCTCCAGTAAAGGATTTCCTCGGGAGTGGCTGTCCTCTTTATGGTGATGAACGAGGGATGAACTCTCCAGTAAAGGATTTCTTCGGGAGTGCCTGTCCTATAGACAAGACACAAGATAAAGATTGATGGAATCATCCACTATTTTCCACAAATACCCATTCGACTGCATTGTGCAGAGATACGGCCCTGATCTCGTATTACGGTTTTGTCGTTCAGATTTACCTTGGATGTTCCATCAAGATTTAACCCATGCAGTTTTATAAATATATATATATATACATGTTTGTATATATATATATATATATATTTTTTTTTTTATAAATTTAAACTGAAGTTATTTCGGATGGTATGGGTTTACAATTTAATAAATTACTATGTTTTTATATGAATTTTACATCTTGCATGTCAATTACTAGTAATTGACTTTTAGAATAATCCCTGTAGTAATGGGAAAATGTCATTGTTAGTGAATTAGAACTACAAGATAAATTTTGATTTTGTCCATGAATAAAAATACTAGTAAGCTAACTAAATAGGATTACTTTGTACCATAACATTTAGTAACTAGATAATTATAGCGTATCCACTCCAGTCCATTCCAATAAGCTGACTTTAAAAAAAAAAAAAATTCAAGTGTCTACAATACGTAGAGCTATATGTGTTTACAGCCCCAGACCAAAATTGTAGAAGCTGAGAACGAGTCTGGTCAGTAATGTTCATGTTCAATAATATCGTCTCCTGCCAGAATTATAGTTCGCGCCATTGGTCATTCAATTCAGTTTTAGTGTGTTTTTTTTCTTTTTAAACTGGTATCATACTCGTCAGACTCTAAAATTGATGGTCGCCCAACAGACTACCTTTATAAAATTCTTAGTCTCCCTTAGCCAATAAAGTTTGCGACCGGGCGACTGCTAATTTTCAACCCTGCATTCGTGTAAAATGAACGTCTAAGGTGAAGTTAGATTATATTAGACTTACGCCATAATCCACGGCCATACAACAAGTGGTCACTAAGACACACATGAGACAATAATTATATTTGGATGAGCAAGTGATCTACTTCATGCCAACACTAGTTAGATATTGAGTGAATGTTATGACATGAGCAATATCTTACACTGGTGTGTAAGAAAGAAAGAAATGTTTTATTTAACGATGCACTCAACACATTTTATTTACGGTTATATGGCATCAGACATATGGTTAAGGACCACACAGATTTTGAGAGGAAGCTGTCGCCACTACATGGGCTATTCTTTCCGATTAGCAGCAAGGGATCTTTTATTTGTGCTTCCCACAGGCAGGATAGCACAAACCATGGCCTTTGTTGAACCAGTTATGGATCACTGGTCGGTGCAAGTGGTTTACACCTACTCACTGAGCCTTGCGGAGCACTCACTCAGGGTTTGGAGTCGGTATCTGGATTAAAAATCCCATGCCTCGACTGGGATCCGAACCCAGTACCTACCAACCTGTAAACCGATGGCCTAACCATGACGCCACCTAGGCCGGTAAAGTGTGTAACAAAACCCAGTGGTAAATTTTGTGTGTCCACATAGCTTTATCATGCACTGTTACTGATCAAGTTTGTCTGGGATCGATCGCTGTCGGTCGACACAATGGGCTGTTTCTCGTTCCAGCCAGTGCACCATGACTGGTATATCAAAGGCCATGGTGAGTGCTATCCTGTCTGTGGGATGGTGCATATAAAATATCCCTTGCTACTAATGGAAAAATGTAGTGGATTTCCACTCTAAGAGTATGTCAAAATGACCAAATGTTTGACATCCAATAGCCGATGATTAATAAATCAGTGTGCTCTTGTGTTGTCATTAAACAAAACAAACTTTTTTTTTTTTAATCAAGTCTGACTTTCGTGGTGTTCTGACCATTTTTCACAGAGTTATCGGCCTTGAATTTAGGAGATACAAAAACTTGTTGAGCCTGGTAAGGGTACAAGTATTGCTTTAGCAGTACTCTCAGAATGCGTGTTGTTGAAGTGTTTTATTTGTTTGTTGTTTCAGGAAACAGCATGCCATCAACATGAGTACACCTAAAGTGGCATTCCTCTTCCAGCGAGGATTTTCCAAAGCAGGTCTTCCATTGCTTCGTCTCACCCAGGTAGCCAATGGATTTTATTTCCCATATGTGGTTAAAAATATCTTGGTACATAGGGCTAGCTCTGCCAATCGCCAAATTTGCCAATTGCAAATTGTATTTTAATTTGGCGAAAACAAACTAATAATTAATAATTTATTGGACAATAAGTTTTGCATTTTTTTAGATAATTTGGCTAAATTTTCTGATCACCCAGTGCTAGCCTATATATCAAAGTGATACGTCCCACTTGGAGCGTCAAACAAAAAAGTTGATTTGAGATAAATTAAGATCGATTATGGGTGATGAATCTGATGTTATACTCGCAACCATATCGTATCATGTTTAACTAAACCAGTACAGCACACCGAGTTGTAAATCGTTTGTTATTGAATTTCAAACATTCGGTCATTGTGAGGCTTCAGAGGAAACCTGCTACATTCTTCCATGAGCAGCAAACTCTTTTATATATAAATTTGCCCTTTTACATAGACAGGACAGCACAAACCAGCCTTTAATATGCCACTGACAGCAGGGTTAGCTCTGGCACTTGCCAAATTCTCCAAATGAAAGCAGTTGGCGAATTTTATTTTATTTTGGTGAAAAAATTTCATATAATAGTTGACATTTTTTTAGAAAATAACTGACAATTTCTGCAATGTTTGAAGTTTAATAAACAATTTGGCGAATTGTTTTGTTCACCCAGAGCTAGGCCTAGACAGCTACCCCTAAACTAATATTTGTCACTTCAAGACATGTGTGGCAATGTTCAAATACGCACTGAGTTCTTGTCCTGACAAGTTGAGGCAAGATTGTGAGGTTATTAAAACTGCTGTTGTGTTTGTATTATGCATCATTAGTAAATGAACCGGCCTCGGTGGTGTCGTGGTTAGGCCATCAGTCTACAGGCTGGTAGGTAGTGGGTTCAGATCCCAGTCGAGGCATGGGATTTTTAATCCAGATACCGACTCCAAACCCTGAGTGAGTGCTCCGCAAGGCTCAATGGGTAGGTGTAAACCACTTGCATCGACCAGTGATCCATAACTGGTTCAACAAAGGCCATGGTTTATGCTATCCTGCCTGTGGGAAGCGCAAATAAAAGATCCCTTGCTGCTGATCGGAATGAGTAGCCCATGTAGTGGCGACAGCAGGTTTCCTCTCAATATCTGTGTGGTCCTTAACCATATCATATGTCTGTCGCCAAATAACCGTAAATAAAAAATGTGTTGAGTGCGTCGTTAAAATAAAACATTTCTTTTCATTAGTAAATGATGTTATAATAATAATAATAATAATTTAGTGTGATGAGATTGCAGTTGTAAACCATTCATTCATTCATTCATTCATAGTAAGGGAGTGAAGTAGCAAATAGCACAGATTTATTAATATCCTATCAGTCCAACTGGATGAACTATAGGTTTCATCCAGGGCTAGCTCTGGGTGATCAGAAAATTTCGCCAAATAATCTAAAAAATACCAAACCTATAGCTATTTTCCAACAAAATATAAATTATAACATAATTTTTTTGAAAAATTGAAATAAAATTCGCCAATTCTTGTCAGAATTCACAATTGGCGAATGGCAGAGTTAGCCCTGTAAATTCATCTGTCTGTCTGTCCATCTGTCCTACATATAGCTTTTCGTAAGTTTTTTTGGGTAATGCCTGAAGATGTTGGGATTAAATTTTATATATAGTTTTATCATGTGCTGTTACAGGTAAAGTTTAACAGTCATATCGATTTACCCATTTATCTGAGTTACGGCTGTAGGAGATAAGGACATTATTTGCGCCTGGTAGGAGAAATATATTGCTTTAGCGGTACTGTCAGAATGTTTGTCACAATTTGCATTATGTTGTGACATGATTGCAGGTTTAATTATTCATTCATTTGGGGGTGGGACATATGGTAAATTGCTCGCTCGATGCGTGGTTGGTCTGGGATCGATCCCCGTTGGTGGACCCATTGGGCTATTTCTCGTGCCTGCAACTGGTACATATCAAAGGTTATGGTATGTACTAGTACTACCCTGTCTGTGGGAGTAGAGCCCATGAAGTGGTGACAGCGGGTTTCCTCTCTCAATATCTGTGTGGTCCTTAACCATATGTCTGATGCCATATATCTAAATAAAATGTGTTGAGTGCATCGTTAAATAAAACATTTTTCATTCATTCATTCATTCATTCATTTTATTCATTCATTCATTCATTTGGTCTTTGATTTGATTGCAGGGAGAGAGTGAAGTGGCTATGAGACGTTCCGAAGGCTGGATAATGAAATCGGTCGTGGCACTGTCTCTGTTTGGACTAAGTTTCTCTGTATTTAGCACACGTCAGCTTCGCGAAGACTCGTCTTCTCAAAAACACTTACCTTTCTCCAAATCATGATACTTCTATTAGAGACTTGTGGCCTCATCTTCATGTACTATGTACATGTTTGATACCAGTGATAAACAGTCAAAGAGTTTGCGCACACAAATGTACAGAATAGTTTTATAAGTGATCTTGCATATGAAATCTCTTCTTTTCAAAAGAGAATAATTTTCTTTTGTTGTTTGTTGTTTGTTTCTGTTAATTAGCCCGAACAATGCATTTCTTGTATATATATTTAACAGTGTTTGATATTTCCAATATTTAACAGTGTTGGAATAAACAATAATTTGATGAAGTTTTTTTTTCTTTTTATTCAATTAAAGAATTTTAAAGAAGTTTTTTCGTTTGGAGTTGAGCACATTTTGTTGACACAGTTTTATCAAGTTCAGAGGGGGGTTGGGGTGGGTTATTATTGTTTTTGTCTTAACTTAGGATTCATTTAGGTCATGGAAATTCTGCAAAGTCATGGGATTTGAAAATGTAATTTTGAGAGCCTGGAAAGCGGTGGAATACTGAGTTGGATCATGAATGTCATGTTCACAGTCTGCGTTATGGGAAAGTGCATGTAAAAGATCCATTACTGCTAATGGAAAAATGTAGCAGGTTTTCTCTGATGTCTACATGTCAGGATTATCTAATGTTAGACAAAACAGTAGCCGATGATCAATAAACCAGCATTCTCTAGTGGTGTCGTTAAACAAAACAAACTTATGGCTGCATGTCAGGATTATCTAATGTTAGACAAAACAGTAGCCGATGATCAATAAACCAGCATTCTCTAGTGGTGTCGTTAAATAAAACAAACAAATTTCCAGCTGCATGTCAGGATTATCTAATGTTGACCAATTATAGCCGATAATTTATCAATGTGATCTAGTGGTGTATTTGATACAAGCAAACTTGTAGCAGAATTGCCAAATTTTACATCCCAAAGCAGATTATTAATCAGTGTGCTCTCAGGGGCGTAGGCTAGGGGGGTTCGGACGAACCCCCCCCCCCCCCTGCTGAAGGAAATGGTCCGCTTTCAGAACTAAAACACACAGGTTTATACATATGGAGTTTCTGGTGGTGCAAAAATAAAATAGAAAAAGGTCCACTTGGTTCATATTCGACCCCCACCCCTCCAGGTCCAGATCACGCTACGCCCCTGGCTCTAGTAGTGTATTACACAAAAACTCAATTTTCTTTTAAAAGTCATGTTGTACATCAAGTCACGTGGTACCATCCGACACTACGTTTTCTAATCTTATGCTCCTGTTTGTAAATAATTATTTCATGAATTATTAAATGGGTTGGGGTCAGGTTGTAACCCAGTGGTACTCTGTGGATTCTTTCAACTGATTTTTTTTCTCTCGTTCTAACTAGTGTACCACAGCTTGACAAAGGACGTGGTATGTGCTTTCTTGTCTGTGGAAAGTGCATATAAAAGATCCCTTTCTGCATTAGGAAAAATGTAGCGGGTTTCCTCTGATGACTACATGTCAGAATTACCAAATGTTTGACATCCAATAGACCATGATTAATTAATCAATGCGCTCCAGTGGTGTCGTTAGACAAAACAAACTTTTAACCCAGTGGTAAAGCGCTCGCCTGATGCGCGGTCGGTATAGGATCGATCCCTGTCGGTGGTGGGTCCATTGGGCTATTTCACGTTCCAGGCAGTGAACCACGATTGAAATACCAAAAGCCGTGGTATGGTGCATATAAACAGATTCCTTACTACTAGTAGAAAACTGGACTATATGTTCGAATAACACCCTATATGACGAGCGCATAAGAAAACCACGTTCTGTTAACTGGGTTAGTCAAATAAGAGATCCTGCTTCTCACTAATGGTTTTGGTCACATGGTATGATCAAAATGTAGAAAATCCAATACATTTAATATCATCGGCTATTGGACGTCAAACATATGGTCATTCTGACACTATTTATTTTAGAGGAAACCCGCTGTCGCCACATAGGCTACTCTTTTACGACAGGCAGCAAGGGATCTTTTATTTGCGCTTCCCACAGACAGGATATCACAAACCATGGCCTTTGTTGAACCAGTTATAGATCACTGGTCGGTGCAAGTGGTTTACACCTACCCATTGAGCTTTGCGGAGCACTCACTCAGGGTTTGGAGTCGGTATCTGGATTAAAAATCCCATGCCTCGACTGGGATCCGAACCCAGTACCTACCAACCTGTAGACCGATGGCCTAACCACGACGCCACCGAGGCCGGTCTGTTATAGCAAATGCCTTTTATAGGCGCAGATGTTGACTTTCGCCGTCTCGTCCGTCCAGGACAGGGAACGGTTTGAGGTGGGTGGGAGAGGGGGTCGGCCACGCTGTCATGTGCAAGGGAGCATAAACAGCCCGACTAGGGGTCGGCAGCGGGCGAGGTTGTCTTGAGCTAGGGACACGAATTCGGTGTCAACCATTGGTAATATCTCCATCAATGGGCCCATTGGGCTATTTCTCGTTATACCAGTGCATCACGACTGGTATATTAAAGGCCGTGGTGTGTGCTATCGATAACCCTGCCTCTGAGATGGTGTTTATAAATCTGAACAAAAACCCCCCAAACACCTCCAACGTAATCCCTGATCAAAATCATCTTATCTACGCAGGGCGGAGTTGAAATGACGTTAGGCAAAGTCGTGATAGCTTCCATGTTCCACTATCGGGTGCTCGTCCATAGGACAGCCACTCCCCTAGAGGATCCGCAACATGATGTTCCATCCATCCTGCACCTCCTGTAGGACTGCCACTTCCTAGGATATCCGTAACAGGATGTTGCATCATTCTTGAACCATGTGTAGGAGGACTGTCACTCTCAAAACTAGCTTAGAAAACCCAAACTTGCACAGGACAGAGCACACTGGAATATATTAGTATGGAGTTGTGATGGCATGCACTCATGAATCGATGTAAAAACAGTGATCAGTTAAAGTTTGTTTTGTTTAACGACACCACTGGAGCCCATTTAATCATTGAATGTCAAACGTTTGGTAATTCTGACACATAGTCATCTCAAGGGATCACAGACAGGAAAACATATACCACGGCCTTTAACCAGTTGTAGTGCACTGATTGGAATGAGAAAAAAACAATCAGCTGAATGGATCCGCCGATCACAAGGGATCTTTTATATGCACTTCCTCACAGACAGGAAAACACATACCACGGCCTTTAACCAGTTGTAGTGCACTGGTTGCAACGAGAAAAAACCCACACAATCAGCTGAATGGATCCGCCGAGGTGATTTGATCCTGCGACACGAGCACTCAACCTACTGAGCTAAATCACGGCCAAACAGTGACCAGGTGTTCGCATATACAATGTAGCGAGTTTCATCTCTAAGACTAAATTGCCAACGATTAATGTGCTGTAGTGGTGTCGTTAAACAAAGCACACTTTTAAATTTAGTCCACAATGTGCTCAATTGGTGTCGTTAAACAAAACAAACTTCATCTTTTACCCACTGGTAACAACTTGCGTGATATCGTGCTAGGGCGATTCTCGACTGTGGATCCACTACGATTTTTTTCTCCAGCCAGTGCTCCACAGGTGGTGTCACAAAAGTCGTGGTATATGCTACCCTGTATGTAGGTTGGTGCATATAAAAGATCCGTTGCTACTAATTGAAAAGAGTAGCCCATGAAGTGGCGACAGCGGGTTTCCTCTTTCAATATCTGTGGTGTCCTTAACCATATATTCGATGCCATATAGCCGTAAATAAAATGTGTTGTTTGAGTGCGTCGTTAAATAAAACATTTCCTATACTATCCTCTGTGGGATGGTGCAAAAGGGGACGTAGCGCTATTTTTGTCAAAATTAGATTCCTCCTGTAACGCTCCATAACGCTAGACGATACACCCCAAAAATATTACGTAACGCGTGGACACACACAGGCACATAGCCCGAGTACTCTGACTGTAAGAGAACTAGACGGACATTTGGACATAAATACGCTCTCATTACAGCGTATTTATGTCCAAATGTCCGTCTAGCTCTCTTACAGTCAGAGTACTCGGGCTAACAGGCACAAAGAAAGTCATGCGATAAATGTAATATAATTTTATCCGATTTGGGAAGGCACAAATTCGCATTTCAATTCTATAATCTTTATTGTGTAGCTACCTACGTCCAACATTTTCACTGTGACATAGCGTTTATGAAAAAAAGGAGTAATAAATAGCGTCACGTAACGCTGTTAAATACATCCACCCACCCCCTGTAACGCTACATAACGTTTGGACCTACACCCACCCACCCACTCGAGCGTTACGTAATATTTGAATGGCCTCATATACATATAAAGAAACAATCCCTTGCTGCTAATGGGGATCTCATTATCTGTGCGGACCTTTAACCACACGTTTGGCGCCATATAACCGTAAAAAAAAAAAGTGTTTAGTGCACTGGTAAAACATTTCTTTCTTTTCTTGATGCACAGACGGTCTAGGGTCGATTCCCATCAGTGGGTCCATTAGGTTGCTTCTCGTTTGAGCGATTACTTCACAACGGTAAGACCTTAGAAACAAGATATGCGGGGTTTTTTTTTGTGAGGAAATTTCAGACAAAGAATTTGAAATTGTATAGGCATAATAAACCTGTCATCAACAAGCTGGTGTGTGACACACTGTGGGGGCTTTTTCATGGCTGGTTGCAAACATGGATAACACCGTATATATACTGATGGAAAGAAATAAGGGAACACGTGGTATTTGATACCAAATTTTTATTCACTATTATTGGCAGT
>NC_054709.1:18815683-18848183 GCF_016097555.1 Gigantopelta aegis
CGCGCACACACAAACACACAAACAAATGGAGATAAAAAATGGAATTTATTATTATCTGGGAGCAGGTTTGAAAGTAAACTTGATGAAACTGAAATACAGCTCATGCGCACATAGGAACAGTATGAAATTGTCTGGTATCTGAAAATGATCGCCATATACTAGATAACATATAAACTTAGTTTTATAGTTTTATTACAAAATGGATTGTAGGTTTGCTTTAAATAATTTCTTTACACATAAAACAAACAACAAAGAAACACATTTACAAATATTAAATAATCAAAAGTTAATAAAATAAAATAAAATAAAAACAAAAGCATTATGTTCACTTACGTATTCCCGCTAATGCTACAATACAAAGGGCTAATCTCCAAATGGTTGTCGGCATCTCGTATACTGAAATACAATATATACATAGAGAATAATACATTCGTGTCCGTTAGATACCATTTATCTCACAACGAGTTGTTGTAAAATGTATTTAACGAGCGAAAGCGAATTTGATACGTTTTTAAACAACGAGTTATGAGATAAATGGTATGTAACGGACACGAATGTATTATTCTATTTCTTACACATCCTCAAAAGCCAGGTTTTAAATTTTAACGTCTTTATCGACTAAACGATATTTACAACCGTTTGCACTTGTAGCTAATTTCGCGTCACGGACACATAATTTCCAGGTTAACTATACGTCACTGTGTAATCGATTTCCACCGTGCTGTTTTTTATTGGACGTATTGCATTGGTTACGCATGCTGTTCTCATTAACGGGTGTGTAAGAAATTGAGGTTATTACCAGTGTTTTTAGATATTGTCAATATCATATAATAGGAATAAAAAAATTATTTGCGCTTCGCACAGGCAGGATAGCACAAACCATGGCCTTTGTTGAACCAGTTATGGATCACTGGTCGGTGCAAGTGGTTTACACCTACCCACTGAGCCTTGCGGAGCACTCACTCAGGGTTTGGAGTCGGTATCTGGATTAAAAACCCCATGCCTCGACTGAGATCTGAACCCAGTACCTACCAGCCTGTAGACCGATGGCTAACCACGGCGCCACCGAGGTCGGTCACGCTGAATACAAAGTGTTTTTGTAAACTATACGCAACTCCCACAGACAGGATAACACATACCACAGCCTTTGATATACCAGTCTTGGTGCACTGGCTAGAGCGAGAAATAGCCCAATGGGCCCACCGACGAGGATCGATCCCACACCGATCGCGCATCAAGCGAGCGCTGTACCACCGGGCTACGTCCCGCCCCAAAAGTGTTCTGTGACATTAACCCAAATGCACTTGTTTTTAAAGAAACTTTATTTTGGTCTGTTAACACCATAAATGAATTTTGGATTCTCTCATTATTATGATGTTTCACAAAGTATAAAGGAAGTATTGATTATAGTGTGGGCAACAGCCGGAGGCTACGTAAACGATTCTGAAAGGCTCGATTGATTTCGAAATGTACACAAATGATGTTATTGAGGTAAGTGTTATGTTACTTGAAAAACATACTAATATACAGTGATATAATATAGCATGTTTCTCTTCACAGAGAAATAATGTGTATAACATTATGGTTTATGTACTCGGTTGGTATATTTTGAAATGTTGTACACAAATGATGTTATTGAAGTAAGTTATGTTACTTGAAAAACATACTAATATACACTGATATATCATGTTTCACTTCACAGAGAAATAAGGTTTACAATATTAAAGTTTATATTTTTCTAATTAATTTTTTGTGTAATTAATCCTCATGTAAACATTTTCATATTTCCATCACGAAATACTGTCTCAAGCGGTCCGTTTTGAGCCATCTTGGATTTCATCGTGATTGTTTTTAAATTATTTAAAAAAAAGAAAAAGAAACAACGACAAACATTATTGTTGTTAATGTTGTTCTTTTTATAAAGAACTGATATACTTAATATACTAAGAGACGAGAATTTCAAAGATAGTTTTCTGTCTATTTTATTAACCGTATCAATATCCGTATAGGCCTGTTTTTGTACTATTTTATTAACCGTATCAATATCCGTATAGGCCTGTTTTTGTACTATTTTATTAACCGTATCAATATCCGTATAGGCCTGTTTTTGTACTATTTCATTATCCGTATCAATATCCGTATCTAGGCCTGTTTTTGTACTATTTTAATATTAAATTCAAAGCTTTTATTTCCCATTTCAAAGACGTATATGTAAACTGTGATCTAGTGATGTTGTTAAATAAAACAAACATTAACTCTGAACGTTTTCCGCCTTGTACACACACACACACACACACACACACACACACACACACACACACACGATTGTAATAAAATCAACCATGCACAACCGAGACCGCTGTTCTATTGAAGCCGATGTTCTTGTTCAACTTTTCTTCCTGGTCGAAATCACGTTTACAGTACAGTGAAACCTACTTAAGCGGCCACTTCTGTTAACCAGTGACTTGTCTTAAGCAGCCACCTCTGTCAACCAGTCACCTGTCTTGAGAGGCCACCTTTGCATTATCCCAAAGCATCTCATATAACACGGGGCCGAATTTAGCTCAGTTGGTAGAGCGTTCGCCCGAGGCGCTTGGATCGTACGATCGACCTTTCTCGTCCCAATTTGTGCCTCACGAGTGGCGTATCAAAGACTGTGGTATGTGATGTCCTGTCTTCTGGAAGTGCTTTCCTGTTTGTGGGAAAGTGCATATAAAAGATCCTTTGCTGTATTAGGAAAAATGTAGCGGGTTTCCTCTGAAGGCTGTCGGAATTACATCCATTAATCATCGATTAATTATTAAGTGTACACATACCATCTCAAAAATACCCCCCCCCCCCCCCCACACACACACACACAAAAAAACATTACAAATTATGTAGAAAAACAATCATAAGAAATTACCATCAAATTATATCGAATAAATCCCATTTTGTTTTAATACAGGGGGGTTAGAACAGCCAGAGACTAAAGGTTGAGCTGCGCTTGCTCGACACTGGTTGCTCCATCAGTTGTGTTGATAACTGTGTGGTAAATATAACATATAACCTATCCAATATGATTGTAATTTGACCCCCCCCCCCCTCCCCAAACCAACAAACAAAACCCCAAACCCTTTTTGTTTACACTGAGAAATACCTATTTGAGTTGGTATTGGTTTAAACATTATTAATGTGTTTGTATATGAATTTTAACGTTATTCACTATACATATATATACCAATTTATCGGTTCCCTTTTGATGTAAATGGAGTATAACCGTAGTTGGAATGTGACGAACGCGTCGCTAAATAAAGCCTTCCTTCCTTCCTTTCTTCTATTTGGGGCGGGATTTAGCCCAGTAGGTTGAGTGCTCGCCTGAGGTGCTTGCGTCGCAGGATCGAACCACCGCAGTGGACCCATTCAACTCATTGTTGTTTTTTCTTATTCCAACCAGTGCACCATAACTGTTCAAAGGCCGTGGTATGTGCTATCCTGTCTGTGGGAAGGTGTATATAAAAGATCCCTTGCTTCTAATAGAAAAATGTAGCTACTTCCGTGTCTAAGATTATAATATGTCGAAATTACCAAATGTTTGACATCCAATAGCCGGTGATTAATAAATAAATGTGCTCTAGTGGTGTCGTTAAACAAAACAAACATTTTACGTGATAGAATTACTAAATATTCGACATCCAATAGCCGATGATTATTACATTAATGTGCTCTAGTGGTGTCGTTAATCAAAACAAACTTTAAATTTCTTTCTTTCTAAGAGAGGGCATAGTAAGCACTAGGGTAGCCAGGATTTTGTATTTGGAAAGGGGGGGGGGGGGCAATCCACATGGGGGTGGGGAAACCACACTACGTATGTATGTATGTAGGCCCCAATGTATGTATATATATATATATGTGTGTATGTATGTTTTTTTTTCATAGGGGAGGAGAGTGTGGCCCCCATGCTCCCCCTCCCCTACGCCACTGCTAGTACGTTAGCAAATGTGTGCCCGAATTCCTTTGTTGTTTATGCAGTAAAATACGTTTTCAATCAAATCTTCTTTTGATGCCCCCCCCCCCCCCCCTTAGTGAATGTTTAACACAGGTTTGACTGTATACCAAACACTGAAACCCTATTTACCTGCATGTATCCAATCAAGGTTCAAACAGGTTCAACCAAATCCAAATCCAAATCCTGCACCCGCCCCAACTGCCAAATGTTAGTGTTTTAAGCTGCATCTCCCTATTTTTGTGACATATTTGATTTTCACTATTATTTAGTAAAATTGTATTAACTTAAAGTAAAGTAAGGCTAGTGAATTTTTAATGGTGGCTAGTAAAGTTTTTAAATCACTAATCCCATGGCCAGTGGACTGTATAAAAATTCTAGAAGCTCTGCCTTAATAAAACCAGTTTGATTTAATATCTTTTATATAATATCTTCTAAATTATGTTGGCAAATGGCAATACACCTAAAGTTTATATAGATAATTAAATAATAATGCGATGTGTCGCCTTTTAAAAAATTGTTTTGGTTTGTCAAACGTTGGAATGCATGTGACTATTTCTAATTTGTATGTAGTAGACATTTGTTTGAAATTATATAATTATTATTATTATATCTTTAACAACTGACCCAGCTCTTTCCATTTAAGAAACCCCCCAAATCAACAGGAAACAGATCATGTTAGGATATGCTACAATATTTATCATCGCCTACTCTACATATTGAAACGTACAAA
This sequence comes from Gigantopelta aegis, assembly GCF_016097555.1. Lineage (NCBI taxonomy): Eukaryota > Metazoa > Mollusca > Gastropoda > Neomphalida > Peltospiridae > Gigantopelta > Gigantopelta aegis. Next base: position 18,820,402 of record NC_054709.1, read on the forward strand.
ATGTGGAATTAGTCAAGGGCCCACATCTAGCTATCGTGTACAAACAAGGTTTACATGTCACCAAAAGATATACTTTTTAAAACATATATTATTAGTAGTACTACCATTGGTAAGCATGAAAAGCAAACATACTTTTTCAAAAGTAATTGCCTTAATATATTACGCCATGTTTTATAGCGGTGGGGCAAACGAACACAAATCAAAATGTGGACTGAATACGCTAATCGATCAGTAATTATGTATATGTTGAAGCAGAAATATGATTATTTTAATTAACTTTTTAATTATAAGTATTGTCTGTTATTTCTTTTACGTTCATCTGGATATGAACAGAAACAAAAAAATCATCTGCAAACTTATATGAGAACAGCTTCGCTGATTCATACAGTTTACGGATGATTTTTTTTTATACCCCGATGAACGTAAAAGAAATAATAGACAATCCTTAATTAAATTAACTTGTATTGCATGCGAAAAGGGGATTTTATTAACATATCCAAAGGTCTGAACCAATGACGCTTCTCAAACACTATAGATGACGTCTCTTAGTCAAACAACTTGAGTAAATATTTCATTTTAACTTATGTTGTGTCCTTATATCCAACTGAGGTTCAAGCACGATGTCCTACAAACACACGTCATCTATCTGTGGACTGTCAGTCCAGGACAAAGGGTTAAATATTAGTGGTTAATAAACTAACTCTCACAAACCTACGTCTTTGATGTCCTCGCCCGCACCAAAACCCACGCGTATGAAAAACGGCGCTAGAAGAGCTTGACCCGCGTTTGCTGCCATTGTAACTTTCAAGGGACTATGTTGGATTTTCGGCGAATAATATCGACCAAAGCAGACTTTTTAAAGACTTTAATTACAAATAATTAAATATATATATATTTTTTTGTAATTGAATATTAGTGGCTGTTTATTGAACGTGTTTCTGATCGTCCTTTTGTTTGCACTAGGTCAAACTTCATTTTATTTCCTAAAAGATTTGTTTTCGTAAAATATTATTGGGATATCAAATCGGCGATATCAAATCCAGTTTTTGCTACTTAGAACTGTTAAGACGACCAGAAACACCTTGAGTATACAGCCACTGATATTCTAAATAAGGAAATATATTTAATACGTAATACTAGTTGTTACAAAATGTTGTTAGTCGAAAACTCAGAATAGTGCCTTAAAAGGAAGCTATCGCTCTCGTTCCCCATAACTCCCCTTAGACTAGTTCAAGGAGAGCAATTTTTAGCTCTTCTTAGCATTTGACTTTATCAGTATGGTAACATTTTAAATGGCTCCCGACAATCTAAGTTAGGGGGTGCAATTAATCACTCAGCTCAATTTTTGTTTCACGTCCAGGACCCCTTTCCACGAAACGATCTTAGCGCTAAAATCACCTTAAGTATATAAAGTAGTTATTCACATAAGTTGATCTTATCTCTAAGATTGTTTCGTGGAACGAGGCCCTGTGATCTGCTGTAAACACGTTTCTGACTAATAGAGACATTTAACGTACTGGTATTACATATTTTATCAATGTTCTTATTTAGAATATCAATGTCCATATATCCTGTGTGATTCTGATCGTACTAACGTTTCTATATTTGTCATATAATAGCTAGCATAGCCAGTGTAATCAATGTATGTGATATGTTTCAGATCAATACTTTGAGAATTTGACAACTTTGCAAATTAGATGCAAATGAATCGAATTCACGGCACTACGTTTATTGACATTTAAGCAAATGTACTACGGTGACACTCCATAATTGACGTATGCATTCATAGTCATCATTCAAAACATTTCAATAGCGACCTTACACTGAAAGTTGTACAGCGTTAAGAAAAAGAAAAACAAACAGAAGAAAAACGTTAAGCGCTAGTTTATTTTTATGTAATGATACCCAAAATGATGTCATTTCAATTCAAAAAGACACCCGTCTCATATTCTTACGTCATTTGAATATCTAGTAATGACGGACTGTAATTAAAGTTGCAGGTACAGTTTACAAAAACACGTTGTATTAAGCTTAAGATTATATGATAAATAAATTGTTACCCTCGTATGTTACGGCATCGTCAATATCATATATTAACAGAATTATACTCCGAAAACAAAACTACTGATTGGCAATATATGAAACTACTTACAAAATTAACAAAACATCATAGTATCATACCACCTTTGAAAAACTCCACTGATAATCTATCTATGCAATTTTTCGACTTTCTAAAAAGCGGAAACGTTAAATAAGTATTTTATATCAATTTCAACTGCAGACGATACAAACAAAGCACTTCCTTTTTTGAGAAACGATGCATAAACCAACTAGAATTTTTACATACATGTATAACTATTCAAGAAATTATCGATATAATTAAATATCTACCTTAAAATAAAGCATGTGACATTAGCCATAAACTTTTAAAACAAGTAGTAAATTCTATAGGATTACCACTACAGTTGTTATTCAATAAATCATTTAATTTATCGACATTTCCTACGAACTGGAAAATAGCTAATGTAAAACCACTATTTAAAAGAGGAGACAGAAGTTGTCCCACAAACTACAGACCCATATCATTGATCAGTTGTGTTGGAAAAATATTTGAAAGAATCATTTTTAAACATCTTTATATTTTTGTCATATCTAACAATCTCTTTTACGAGTTTCAGTGTGCTTACCGTCCTAAGCATAGCGCTTTATATCAATTAATTGAACTATATAAAAAAATATGTGAATCTCTCGATAACAAGGAACATTTTGTGCAGTGTTCTGTGATATGTCTAAAGCTTTTGACAAAGGTTTAATTTACAAACTAGAGCGTTACAGTATTACAGGACGTTTACGTAGTTGTATAAACAATTACATATCAAACAGATCGCAAAGGGTTCTAGTAAATGGGTCCCTATCCAACTTTGGTACTTTAACGGCTGGTATACCCCAAGGGTCTGTACTCGGTCCATTCCTGTTTCTAGTTTATATAAATGATATAGCTGATGAGTTAAACTGTGTTACTAGATTGTTCGCTGATGATACTAGTTTAACGGAATCATCCAATGACCTTCATGCTATAGAATCTAATCTTAACGAAAACTTTGACAATCTCTATAATTGGTCTAATTAATGGTTGGTGACGTTTAACCCAGAAAAAGCACACGTAATATTATTTTCAAAAAATAACAATCCACCGCGTGCTATTAACCTACATCTTGGTATTACGGACATTAATATAACTGAGACACATAAATATCTAGGTTTAACATTCACAAATAATGCAAAATGGAAAAACTATATTCATAATATATGTAAATCAGCTTCGTCTATGATTTCTACATTGAGAAAATACAAGTATACTCTAAATCGACAAATACTAATGCAAATATGTGTAACGTTTATACGTCCAGTACTAGAATATGCGTCTGAAGTTTGGGATGGATGTTCTGCACTGGATGAGGTAGTTAGAAAAAGTACAACTTGAAGCAGCAAGAATAATAACGATTCTACCACTGTTCGCATCAAGATACGCGCTATACTCAGAAACAGGACTAGCCACACTTTTAGAACACCGAAAGACAAAAGAATTATGTACTATGTATAAAATACTTAATGGCATGGCTCCTGACTTCTTAGTAAATTGTATACCACCCAGGGTTGAAGAGTGCGTTCATTATAGATTAAGGAATCAAAATGACATATCAGTTCTTTTCGCAAGAACTAATTTATTTAAAATGTAATTTTTACATTCAACAATAGAACTGTGGAATGCCTTGCCATTAGAAATTCGAAACAGTGAAGGAATTTCCAATTTCAAAAAAAGCAGTAGCACACCAGAGCTGCAAGGTAATTTCAATATATTCATTTGGCAATTGAAAGGAAACTATCTCCCACACAAGATTAAGACATGGTTGCAGTACTTTAAATGCCGACTTACATCGTTGTGGACTTATACCAGATCCCTCTTGTATTTGTGCATACCACTCTGAAAACTGCTATCATTATTTCTTTGAATGTAATCTTTTTACCATACAGAGACAACTTCTTTTAGATTCTTTGAAAACGTTTGCACTGGTTAATCTGCAATTAGTATTGTATGGCAGTACTTATGTAAATGGTAATGTTAACAAACAAATATTTTATATTGTACATAAATATATTAAACAAACATAGCGTTTTGAATAATAATAATAATAATAATAATATTAATACAATAATGATAATAATAATAATAATAATAATAATGTCTAATTAATTCTAAGTCTGTTAAGAATATTTTATAAATTGGGTTGTCTGATTGGAAAATGAATCACCTTCGTTTGCTTTCCTTTTTCCTTTTTTCATTCATTCATTTATTCATTTATTCATTTATTTATTATTTTGTATTTTTTCTGTGTTTTGTTTTTCTCGCATGTATATACTTCTCTTTGAATATTAATGTTTTGTTTGTATATTCTTGTAATAGTTGTAGTCGCCGTTATTGTCATATTGTCATTATTGTATGCTATTAGGAGACGGCCTCGTAAGTTAGATAACTTGTGCCCAATCCATTTGTACCTTATATGCAATAAAGTATGTTTCAATCAATATATTATGAATACAAATAATGTATTATGCTTGCTAGAGGCTCGCATAATACAATTTGTATTCGTAATATATGATATTGACGATGTAAAAAAAACCCCAACCCACTCTGGTAATAACCTGTATATACCACATATAAATCTAACAGTAATAATGAACATAGCTACATAAAAAATAAAAGTTTATAGTTAACAAAGAAGCTAGAAGCTAGAAATAATAGAAATAAAGAGAAGGAAGGAAAAAAAGAACTAAGAAAGAAAAATTGACGGAAAGAAAGAGTAAATTAATTTAAAGAATAAATTTCGAAATCGAAAATAGTACATTTATCATTATTATTATTATAATCATCACCATTATCATTACCATTACTACTACGGAATTATTATTTCACGCGTATAGGAATAATGAATATGATGCGATTTAACTTAAAATTAAAACAGAAGAGTAAAAGAAGATGAACAGAAAACAAGTGCTTGGAAAGGTAAGAAACATTTTGCGTATGGAAGAGAAGGAAAAATCGCCCATCTTACCTCGGAGACAATTTCACCACATGTTTTGTCGACCGTGGCTTACAACCTTTTGTGACGTGAAAATATGTGTACAGCTTAGACTGTTAAATTACTTTATATAATACTTGATGTAGTGTTCCCACTTCGTTACGCACCGATGACTTCAACCCAGGCAGTCAGTCTACGTATCTGGCGCGTGTTTTGTTTCTAGAAGTAAATACCACGCGGCAAAGAAAACATAGTCAGTATATAAACGTGCAGAAAGCTCTGCCACGGGCAACCTACTTGGGAGACAGCCCAGCATCAATAGGTCTAAGTATCGAGCTACTCTCGACTCACTAATGTCAAAACCTATACGTAGCTCCTGACTTTATCTTTCAATCGACCGTTCAAAAATGCGCCAAATTTCCTTCATTCAAAACGCGCACCCATTCTCTTTGGCTAAATTCTGACCGCTCCTTCCAAATTCAAAAACCCATCGCACCCATACACCCACCCCACCTGCTACCGTACCCCGGCCGGACTGCTGGTGCTCCCTTGCACCTTCTAGTGCAGGTGGTCCTTCCTTCCACGACCCCCACCTTTTCTGTCCTGGATGGAGGAGCCGGCCAAGGCCGGCACCTGTGCCCAGGACAGGCGTGCGCTACAACAGCTTGCTCTGAATGTGCACGTTAAACCCTCTGACCTGACCTGATCAGCTACACTTTCTTTACTCTCTGGCCGTAATTCAACTGCATATGAAGTATATTGTAAAAATATAAAAATATAAATAAATGACAAAATGGCACATTCATCATAATAATGATGGACATCAGATATTCCAACGTGCAAAAAAAAAAAAAAAAAACCCCAGAAAAAAGAAAAGAAAACAAACAAACAACAACAACAAAAACAAAACAAATGTATATCTATGGATTCATATTTGCATTTGAAGACATGCATTGCATATAAAAATAAAATAAAATTGTAAAAACATATATTTCAGCCGTGGGACTTACGAATATGCATAATTTGTTTACAGAAGACTGCTAGCTCACCGAGAACACCCGTTTGTTTACAGTGAAATAAAATTCTAAATGTGTAAACATTTCATCTAGACTGGCAACACTTTGGCAGAAGTCTTTTTCTTTCATCTTTAAAAACGGACAACATACTATATAATAAAATTCATCACCAATTTCGTTATCTGTACTCACAAAGCATGTTCTGTTTGTCAAAGTTATTTTTTCCATCTGCGTTTTTCAGTGGGAAGATACTGATTCGAGAGTCGAAAATCCAATAATGGTAGCAATGTTTTTTCCCCCTCTAGATTGGTTAAATATGTCTGGAACACAATATTTGATTTAAACAGGATGCGTTAGATGAGTTAACAATGTCATTATAAGAAATTATTGAACAATAACCTTCTTGTTCTGCATCTCAAAACTATTTACAACGATCTTAAATAAGCGATTAAATGGCTGTCTAAAAGAAAATAACATTTTAACTGAAGCCCAAGACTGCCTTTCGACAAGTCTACCCCACAAATGACCATCTGTTTAATATTTATACTTTAAAGGGACATACCCTAGTTTTTAAACACTAAGGCATATTTTTTACTATTAGAGCCGTTTTAATAACTTAAATCATACTTTACTTAGATTTTATTGTTTACATTATCAATTTCTGTACATTCAAAATGTTTTTGGTCATCCTGTTTTTTTAATATCACAAAATGCATTTATCATATTTTTAAAAACGCACGTGCGTCTGAGAAACAACAATTATGGAGTCGAGTTTTAGTCTATTTTAGAGGGTATTTCACCATTTCAAAGTCACAGACTCATGCTTCACTCAATTATAACTTTATCCAAATGTATTACAGGTTTGTAGATTAATTAAAGTTAGTATTAATTTTCACGGGTTGAAACTAGGGTATGTCCCTTTAATCGAAATTTCTCTGCGCCGTTTTTTAATTACCCCAAAAATGTATCATGGCTTAAAATACTGGGTCAGTGTAAATAACGAATGCTTACAATTATTTCACTGCAATACCGGAATCCGTCAAGGTGAAATTTGTCACTTGTCTTATTTGCACTTTAATTGAATGACCTAGAAAACCACCTATTAAATTTTAATTGTTTAGGAGTAGCCACTGCTATAGATGACCACAAGTGCTGTATGCCGGGGACAAGTTGCGCTAATATAGCAACTAACGCCAACGACTTGCAAAAACACCCTAAATACTTTTATACTGGAATATTGCAATAAATGGAAACTTAAAATAAATTGTGAAAAAGCGAAAATAATATTGAGAATGCAAATGACTAGAAGAAAACGTTTTCCCTCAGAAATAAGCTTCTCGAAAATGTTAAATAATACAAATATTTAGGTCTAACTTTCACTGAGCAAAACAAATTCAAAATAACACCCCCTCCCCCAAAACCAAACCAAAAACAAAAACGAAACAAAACCCCCCACAAAACCCCCCAAACAACAACATGTTTAACTAGCGTGTAACTAAAGCAATGAATTTTGTGTTATCTAAAGCCAATGATAACAGTTTACCAATAGATTGCAAGCTTAAACTGTTTGACTCAACAGTCCTTCCAATATTTTTGTATGGCTGTCATATCTAGGGATAAGAAAATGTGGACATAATAAGAAAAACAATTCACATTATTTTTTTTAGACAGTTATTACAGGTAAGTAAAGGTACGCCTATCTTTATGATATATGGTATACTGCTTGATGATATGATAAAATATCATCCTACAAACTGGGCACAGCCCTAATTGGCAGTAAGAGGCGGGACGTAGCCCAGTGGTAAAGCGCTCGCTCGATGCGCGGTCGGTCTGAGATCGATCCCCGTCGGTGGGCCCATTAGGCTATTTCTCGTTCCAGCCAATACACCACGACTGGTATATCAAACGCCGTGATATGTACTACCCTGTCTGTGGGATGGTGCATATAAAAGATCCCTTGCTGCTAATCGAAAAAAGAGTAGCCCATGAAGTGGCGACAGCGGGTTTCCTCCCTCAGTATCTGTGTGGTCTTTAACCATATGCCCGACGCCATATAACCGTAAATAAAATGTGTTGAGTGCGACGTTAAATAAAACATTTCTTTTTTCTTTCTAATTGGCAGTATAACTTAATACGCGTGTTTAACAACCTGGGCCTGTCCGCTATCTCTATGTCGAAACATTTTCCATCCATAAAAATACAAATACCAAAGGAATTACACCAGTACTCATAAACCTGGCATAACATCATCAAGACAAATATATATTTTATTTTAAAACAAACGTTATATTTGGATAATTACTTTATTACATTAGCCGAAAAATTATGGACTATTCTTCTAAAATTCAGAACATGTAGTCATTATTTACCAATAGAAACAGGACGCTGGAATAGCGTCCCAGACGAAAACAGATTATGTACATTGTGCGAAAGAACTGATATTGGAGATGAATTGCACTAGTTATTTAAATGTAACTATTTTATGAATACATTATATACATATAGCGCACAAACAGCACACAAAAATTCAAAGAGCTATTTAATTTCGATAGCATAAGGATCCTTCGTAAAATTTCAAAATTCATTTCTGAAATTACAAGTAAATTCATTACACCATAGACATACATCTCCAATATCACTATATACTGTTAAAATACTGCCTTATTATTTTATCATATTGTCATCATGTGTGTTCATTTCAAAACGTGTGTATAGCTATCTTAAATTCTATGTGTGTATTATATTCTATGAAGAACTCCTTCTATCATATTGTCATTGTAAATGCTCGTTGTACAATGATTACTCATATACAGTCGTTTGACGGCCTGAATGTAGCGAAATAAAAGTTTCAAGTAACAAGTTACTCGCTCTCTTCCTAAACTAGGTGAGTGGCAGGCATAATACTATAATAATATATTATTATCCGACAGACACTGGCGTAACAGCAGGAAGAACAGGGCCATGTCCCGATTATCAGTTTTCCCCCACTACCTTTGATATTAGTCTTTGACCCCATAACACGACTCACACACACGCGTACGAGACAGGATGCATAGGGGGCAACTGCGCCCCCCCCCCCCCCCCCCCCCTCAGTACTGAAGAGATTATTATTAAAATTGGGCAAACACGATAGAGATATTCGGGCAAAATGTTCTTGCCTGAAATCGTTTGACCATGATGTATTTTGCATCATTCTACACACAATGTAAAATGTGTTATGATTCGTTTGGAATCCTATATAGCTGTTTGGCAGTAATGTTATTATGAATAAATGTTATTATTCTGAACCGGGCAGTTTCCTTCAATTCGAGAACAAATCAGCCTGCCCTTCCCCCACCCCCTAAAGATATGGGAGCCCGTACGCCTAAGAACTCACATACATTTTGATTGTCTCTCTCCACTCCTCCCACCGAATATAAAATCCTGCCCCGTAAAGATATGGGAGCCCGTACGCCTATGAACTCATATACATTTTGGTTGTCTCTCTCCACTCCTCCCACCGAATATAAAATCCTGGTTACTTCCCAATATAATAATATAAATAATAATAATAATATAAAATCTTGGGGGCCATTTTTCTAAACATCGTAACTTTACGTCTGCTATTTATCTCAAGAAGGAAACATGTTGAGTACTGTAAGAAAAGGTAGCCCCAAATTAGTGTGCAGGAAATTCAAAACACGTAAAACTAAGGTAAAGTGTGACATTACAGTTGTGCAATTTTTTAACATCGTCACGGACCTTGTAGGTACTGCTGATCGGAATAATACTGAAATAAACCCAGATAATGTTGATTTTGACGAAGAAAAGGGGCAGGACGTAGCTCAGTGATAAAGCGCTCGCTTGATGCGCGGTCGATTTAGGATCGATCCCCGTCGGTGGCCTCATTGGACTATTTTTCGTTCCAGCCAGTGCTTAACAACTGGTGTAACAAAGACCGTGGTATGTACTATCCTGTCTGTGGGATGGTGCATATAAAAGATCCCTTGCTGCTAATCGAAAAGAGTAGTCCATGAAGTAGTCCATCGGGTTTCCTCTCTATATATCTGTGTGGTCCTTAACCTTATGTCTGACGCCATATAACCGTAAATGAAATGTATTCAGTGCGTCGTTAGATAAAACATTTCTTTCTTTTTTCTTTCAATGAAGAAACTTTATATAAGGAACTCGACTGTGTCATCACTGAGCAAGAACTTGTGTATGTATTGGGACAGGTTACACGGAATAAGAGTCCTGGGCCAGATGACCTTTGTATGAGGGTTTTTTTACTGAAAGAAAGAAAGAAAGAAATGCTTTATTTAACGACGCACTCAACACATTTTATTTACGGTTATATGGCGTCAGACATATGGTTAAGGACCACACAGATTTTGAGAGGAAACCCGCTGTCGCCACTACATGGGCTACTCTTCCGATTAGCAGCAAGGGATCTTTTATTTGCGCTTCCCACAGGCAGGATAGCACAAACCATGGCCTTTGTTGAACCAGTTATGGATCACTGGTCGGTGCAAGTGGTTTACATCTACCCATTGAGCCTTGCGGAGCACTCACTCAGGGTTTGGAGTTGGTATCTGGATTAAAAATCCCATGCCTCGACTGGGATCCGAACCCAGTACCTACCAGCCTGTAGAACCGATGGCCTACCACGACGCCACCGAGGCCAGTTGAAAGAAAGAAAGAAATATTTTATTTAACGACGCACTCAACACATTTTATTTACGATTATATGGTGTCAGACATATGGTTAAGGACCACACATATTTTTTGAGAGGAAACCCGCTGTCGCCACTACATGGGCTACTCTTTCCGATTAGCAGCAAGGGATCTTTTATTTGCGCTTCCTACAGGCAGGATAGCACAAACCATGGCCTTTGTTGAACCAGTTATGGATCACTGGTTGGTGCAAGTGGTTTACACCTACCCATTGAGCCTTGCGGAGCACTCACTCAGGGTTTGGAGTCGGTATCTGGATTAAAAATCCCATGCCTCGACTGGGATCCGAACCCAGTACCTACCAGCCTGTAGACCGATGACCTAACCACGACGCCACCGAGGCCGGTCATTTTTTTTACTGAATGCGAAGACATTGGGGTCGATCCCTATCGGTGGGCCCATTGGACTATTTCTTGTACCAGCTAGTGCACGACGACTGGTATATCAAAGGCCGTGGTATGTACTATCCTGTCTGTGGGATGGTGCATATAAAAGATCCCTTGCTACTAATGGAAAAATTTAGCGGGTTTCCTCTCTAAGACTATATGTCAGAATTACCAAATGTTTGACATCTAATAGCCGACGATTAATTAATCAATGTGCTCTAGTGGTGTCTTTAAACGAAACAAAAACACAAAAACTATTTAATCGACATATACACGACCGATATAAATACAACCACCTCTCACCTTTAAAGTAAATCAGAAAAAAGGGGGGTTGTGCTGCTCATGTCTGAAATAACGGGAAGCGACTATGACTACCCTAGTTTCGCACACAAATTGTAGGACCCCACACATGTTTCAAATTAAATTACAGACATTTATTGGCCAGATGAAACAACCTTTTATCACAACAAACACTTTTCATGTTTATCACCAATGGCAATGTTTTTATTTAACGACGCACTCAACACATTTTAATTACGATTATATGGCGTCAGACATATGATTAAGGACCACACAGATATTGAGAGAGGAAACCCGCTGTCGCCACTTCATGGGCTACTCTTTCCGATTAGCAGCAAGGGATCTTTTATATGCACCATCCCACAGACAGGATAGCACATTCCACGGCCTTTGATATACCAGTCGACGGGGATCGATCCCAGACCGACCGCGCATCGAGCGAGCGCTGTACTACTGAGCTACTTCCCGCCCCCAATGGGTAGGTGTAAGACCACTACACCCTGTTGTTTCTCACTAACTAGTAACAACTAACCCACTGTCCTGGACAAAGAACCCAGATAGCTAACACGTGTGCCCAGGACAATGGGATGAAAAGGTGACCCACTCAGATACTATTTGGTGTACGGCTACCTTTAGAGTCTAGAACCGAGGCTTTATCTAAAGGAGTCAGTATTTTGTGCAAATCACGACAGTGTCATACAAAATGCATGTGTGTAATAATCTCGTTTCGATGGTTTCAAAACGCTAACACGTCAAACTCGTGTTATGTAAGGACTTGAAAAACAGTTTTTAAAAATAGTAATACAAATATGGTAATTTAAGAATGTGGTTATACCAGTTGTTGTTGTTGTTGAGAGACAGACACAGCGAGATGGCAGACAGACAGACATAAAGAAGGGAAGAGAAAAAAAAGTAACAGAAGAGAGAGAAAGACAAAGAGAGATAGAAACAGACAGACAGACATATAGTGGGAGGAAAACGAGAGAGAGAGAGAGAGAGAGAGAGAGAGAGAGAGAGAGAGAGAGAGAGAGAGAGAGAGAGAGAGAGAGAGAGAGAGAGAAAGAGTGAATGAGAGAGAAAAACACACAGAGAGAAGGAAGAGATAAAGAAACAGAGAGACAAAGAGGAAAAAGAGAATGCAAACGTGAGAGAGAGACAGATATATATATATATATATATATATATGTATGTATGTATGTACGTATATATGTAAGAGAGAGAGAGAGAGAGAGAGAGAGAGAGAGAGAGAGAGAGAGAGAGAGAGAGAGAGAGAGAGAGCAAGAAGAAGAAACAAAAAGAAGGAAATGTGTGTTTAACGATACCTCATTGTGTTTCAGACCATGACTATTTGGTTTTTGACAGTTTGTCTAGATAGAGAGAAGAGAGGAAAGGACAGTTTGTATAAAGACACTTTAGCACATTTTAAACCACGGCTATTTTGGTGTCTAATAAATCGTTATTTCCACAATTTGTCGCGACAGAGAGAGGAAAGGAAAGGAATACTTCTTTCCCGATACCGGAGTACATTTTATACCACGGCCAGGCCTATTTGTTTTAAATGTTTAGTTTGTGACATAATAAGAAAGAAGAGGGATGTTTCTTTAACGATAAATTAAAAACACGACTGTTTGGTGTTTAATATGTTTATTTGGACACATGGCTTACGTAATGAGTTGAACATAAATTTAGTTTTATTTAACGACACCGCTAGAACACATTGATTTATTGATCATCGGCTATTTGATGTCAAATATTTGGTAATTTTGAAATATAGTCTTAGAGAGGAAACACGCTATATTTGTCCATTAGTAGCAAAGGATCCATCCCACAGACAGGGTAGGACATACCACGGCCTTTCATATACCAGTCGTGATGCTCTGGATGGAACGAGAAATAGCCCAGTGGACCCACTGACAGGGATTGATCCTAGAGCTACCTCGCATCAGGTGAGCGCTTTACCACTGAGCTCCGTGATGCCCTTTTACATAATGATAGAGGGATGGAAATGTCATTTTAAACAAGGCTTTTTGTGGTTTTGTAAAACGCATTTAAACTGGTTTGGCAAATATTCAATTCTCGGAGGCCTACAACACGTGGTTATTGGGGCGGAAACTGGCCCAGTCGGTAGAGAATTCACCTCAGATGCTTTTGTCGTAAACTGATTGAGAAACCTTCTCGGTGGACCTGGGGAGAGATGTAGCCCTGTGGTAAAGCTCGCCTGATGCGCGGTCGGTTTAGGATCGATCCCCGTCAGTGGGCCCATTGGGCTATTTCTCGCTCCAGCCAGTGCACCACGACTGGTACGTCAAAGGCCGTGGTATGTGCTATCCTGTCTATGGGATGGTGCATATAAAAGATCGCTTGGTGCTAATCGAAAAGAGTGGCGACAGCGGGTTTCCCTCCTTAATATCTGTGTGGTCCTTAACCATATGCCCGACGCCATATAACCGTAAATAAAATGTGTTGAGTGCGTCGTTAAATAAAACATTTCTTTTTTCTTTCTAATTGGCAGTATAACTTAATACGCGTGTTTAACAACCTGGGCCTGTCCGCTATCTCTATGTCGAAACATTTTCCATCCATAAAAATACAAATAACAAAGGAATTACACCAGTACTCATAAACCTGGCATAACACCATCAAGACAAATATATATTTTATTTTAAAACAAACGTTATATTTGGATAATTACTTTATTACATTAGCCGAAAAATTATGGACTATTCTTCTAAAATTCAGAACATGTAGTCATTATTTACCAATAGAAACAGGACGCTGGAATAGCGTCCCAGACGAAAACAGATTATGTACATTGTGCGAAAGAACTGATATTGGAGATGAATTGCACTAGTTATTTAAATGTAACTATTTTATGAATACATTATATACATATAGCGCACAAACAGCACACAAAAATTCAAAGAGCTATTTAATTTCGATAGCATAAGGATCCTTCGTAAAATTTCAAAATTCATTTCTGAAATTACAAGTAAATTCATTACACCATAGACATACATCTCCAATATCACTATATACTGTTAAAATACTGCCTTATTATTTGATCATATTGTCATCATGTGTGTTCATTTCAAAACGTGTGTATAGCTATCTTAAATTCTATGTGTGTATTATATTCTATGAAGAACTCCTTCTATCATATTGTCATTGTAAATGCTCGTTGTACAATGATTACTCATATACAGTCGTTTGACGGCCTGAATGTACCGAAATAAAAGTTTCAAGTAACAAGTTACTCGCTCTCTTCCTAAACTAGGTGAGTGGCAGGCATAATACTATAATAATATATTATTATCCGACAGACACTGGCGTAACAGCAGGAAGAACAGGGCCATGTCCCGATTATCAGTTTTCCCCCACTACCTTTGATATTAGTCTTTGACCCCATAACACGACTCACACACACGCGTACGAGACAGGATGCACAGGGGGCAACTGCCCCCCCCCCCCTCCTCAGTACTGAAGGGATTATTATTAAATTTGGGCAAACACGATAGAGATATTCGGGCAAAATGTTCTTGCCTGAAATCGTTTGACCATGATGTATTTTGCATCATTCTACACACAATGTAAAAATGTGTTATGATTCGTTTGGAATCCTTTTTAGCTGTTTGGCAGTAATGTTATTATGAATAAATGTTATTATTCTGAACCGGGCAGTGTCCTTCAATTCGAGAACAAATCAGTCTGCCCTTCCCCCACCCCCTAAAGACATGGGAGACCGTACGCCTATGAACTCACATACATTTTGGTTTCTCTCTCTCCACTCCTCCCACCGAATATAAAATCCTGGTTACTTTCCAGTATAATAATATAAATAATAATAATATAAAATCTTGGGGCCCATTTCTCTAAACATCGTAACTTTACGTCTGCTATTTATCTCAAGAAGGAAACATGTTGAGTACTCTAAGAAAAAGTAACCTCAAATTAGTGTGCAGGAAATTCAAAACACGTAAAACTAAGGTAAAGTGTGACATTACAGTTGTGCAATTTTTTAACATCGTCACGGACCTTGTAGGTACGGCTGATCGGAATGATACTGAAATAAACCCAGATAATGTTGATTTTGACGAAGAAAAGGGGCAGGATGTAGTTCAGTGATAAAGCGCTCGCTTGATGCGCGGTCGGTTTAGGCTCGATCCCCGTTGGTGGCCTCATTGGACTATTTTTCGTTCCAGACCAGTGCTTAACAACTGGTGTAACAAAGACCGTGGTATGTACTATCCTGTCTGTGGGATGGTGCATATAAAAGATCCCTTGCTGCTAATCGAAAAGAGTAGTCCATGAAGTAGTCCATCGGGTTTCCTCTCTTTATATCTGTGTGGTCCTTAACCTTATGTCTGACGCCATATAACCGTAAATGAAATGTATTCAGTGCGTCGTTAGATAAAACATTTCTTTCTTTTTTCTTTCAATGAAGAAACTTTATATAAGGAACTCGACTGTGTCATCACTGAGCAAGAACTTGTGTATGTATTGGGACAGGTTACACGGAATAAGAGTCCTGGGCCAGATGACCTTTGTATGAGGGTTTTTTTTACTGAAAGAAAGAAAGAAAGAAATGCTTTATTTAACCACGCACTCAACACATTTTATTTACGGTTATATGGCGTCAGACATATGGTTAAGGACCACACAGATTTTGAGAGGAAACCCGCTGTCGCCACTACATGGGCTACTCTTCCGATTAGCAGCAAGGGATCTTTTATTTGCGCTTCCCACAGGCAGGATAGCACAAACCATGGCCTTTGTTGAACCAGTTATGGATCACTGGTCGGTGCAAGTGGTTTACACCTACCCA
Source organism: Gigantopelta aegis (assembly GCF_016097555.1). Classification (NCBI taxonomy): domain Eukaryota; kingdom Metazoa; phylum Mollusca; class Gastropoda; order Neomphalida; family Peltospiridae; genus Gigantopelta; species Gigantopelta aegis. Next base: position 18,836,720 of record NC_054709.1, read on the forward strand.
TTGAGCCTTGCGGAGCACTCACTCAGGGTTTGGAGTTGGTATCTGGATTAAAAATCCCATGCCTCGACTGGGATCCGAACCCAGTACCTACCAGCCTGTAGACCGATGGCCTACCACGACGCCACCGAGGCCAGTTGAAAGAAAGAAAGAAATATTTTATTTAACGACGCACTCAACACATTTTATTTACGATTATATGGTGTCAGACATATGGTTAAGGACCACACATATTTTTTGAGAGGAAACCCGCTGTCGCCACTACATGGGCTACTCTTTCCGATTAGCAGCAAGGGATCTTTTATTTGCGCTTCCTACAGGCAGGATAGCACAAACCATGGCCTTTGTTGAACCAGTTATGGATCACTGGTTGGTGCAAGTGGTTTACACCTACCCATTGAGCCTTGCGGAGCACTCACTCAGGGTTTGGAGTCGGTATCTGGATTAAAAATCCCATGCCTCGACTGGGATCCGAACCCAGTACCTACCAGCCTGTAGACCGATGGCCTAACCACGACGCCACCGAGGCCGGTCATTTTTTTTACTGAATGCGAAGACATTGGGGTCGATCCCTATCGGTGGGCCCATTGGACTATTTCTTGTACCAGCTAGTGCACGACGACTGGTATATCAAAGGCCGTGGTATGTACTATCCTGTCTGTGGGATGGTGCATATAAAAGATCCCTTGCTACTAATGGAAAAATTTAGCGGGTTTCCTCTCTAAGACTATATGTCAGAATTACCAAATGTTTGACATCTAATAGCCGACGATTAATTAATCAATGTGCTCTAGTGGTGTCTTTAAACGAAACAAAAACACAAAAACTATTTAATCGACATATACACGACCGATATAAATACAACCACCTCTCACCTTTAAAGTAAATCAGAAAAAAGGGGGGTTGTGCTGCTCATGTCTGAAATAACGGGAGGCGACTATGACTACCCTAGTTTCGCACACAAATTGTAGGACCCCACACATGTTTCAAATTAAATTACAGACATTTATTGGCCAGATGAAACAACCTTTTATCACAACAAACACTTTTCATGTTTATCACCAATGGCAATGTTTTTATTTAACGACGCACTCAACACATTTTAATTACGATTATATGGCGTCAGACATATGATTAAGGACCACACAGATATTGAGAGAGGAAACCCGCTGTCGCCACTTCATGGGCTACTCTTTCCGATTAGCAGCAAGGGATCTTTTATATGCACCATCCCACAGACAGGATAGCACATTCCACGGCCTTTGATATACCAGTCGACGGGGATCGATCCCAGACCGACCGCGCATCGAGCGAGCGCTGTACTACTGAGCTACTTCCCGCCCCCAATGGGTAGGTGTAAGACCACTACACCCTGTTGTTTTTCTCACTAACTAGTAACAACTAACCCACTGTCCTGGACAAAGAACCCAGATAGCTAACACGTGTGCCCAGGACAATGGGATGAAAAGGTGACCCACTCAGATACTATTTGGTGTACGGCTACCTTTAGAGTCTAGAACCGAGGCTTTATCTAAAGGAGTCAGTATTTTGTGCAAATCACGACAGTGTCATACAAAATGCATGTGTGTAATAATCTCGTTTCGATGGTTTCAAAACGCTAACACGTCAAACTCGTGTTATGTAAGGACTTGAAAAACTGTTTTTAAAAATAGTAATACAAATATGGTAATTTAAGAATGTGGTTATACCAGTTGTTGTTGTTGTTGAGAGACAGACACAGCGAGATGGCAGACAGACAGACATAAAGAAGGGAAGAGAAAAAAAAGTAACAGAAGAGAGAGAAAGACAATGAGAGATAGAAACAGACAGACAGACAGACATATAGTGGGAGGAAAACGAGAGAGAGAGAGAGAGAGAGAGAGAGAGAGAGAGAGAGAGAGAGAGAGAGAGAGAGAGAGAGAGAGAGAGAGAGAGAGAGAGAGAGAGAGAGTGAATGAGAGAGAAAAACACACAGAGAGAAGGAAGAGATAAAGAAACAGAGAGACAAAGAGGAAAAAGAGAGTGCAAACGTGAGAGAGAGACAGATAATATATAATATATATATATATATATATATATATATATATATATATATATATATGTATATATATATATATATATATATATGTATGTATGTATGTACGTATATATGTAAAAGAGAGAGAGAGAGAGAGAGAGAGAGAGAGAGAGAGAGAGAGAGAGAGTGAGAGAGCAAGAAGAAGAAACAAAAAGAAGGAAATGTGTGTTTAACGATACCTCATTGTGTTTCAGACCATGACTATTTGGTTTTTGACAGTTTGTCTAGATAGAGAGAAGAGAGGAAAGGACAGTTTGTATAAAGACACTTTAGCACATTTTAAACCACGGCTATTTTGGTGTCTAATAAATCGTTATTTCCACAATTTGTCGCGACAGAGAGAGGAAAGGAAAGGAATACTTCTTTCCCGATACCGGAGTACATTTTATACCACGGCCAGGCCTATTTGTTTTAAATGTTTAGTTTGTGACATAATAAGAAAGAAGAGGGATGTTTCTTTAACGATAAATTAAAAACACGACTGTTTGGTGTTTAATATGTTTATTTGGACACATGGCTTACGTAATGAGTTGAACATAAATTTAGTTTTATTTAACGACACCGCTAGAACACATTGATTTATTGATCATCGGCTATTTGATGTCAAATATTTGGTAATTTTGAAATATAGTCTTAGAGAGGAAACACGCTATATTTGTCCATTAGTAGCAAAGGATCCATCCCACAGACAGGGTAGGACATACCACGGCCTTTCATATACCAGTCGTGATGCTCTGGATGGAACGAGAAATAGCCCAGTGGACCCACTGACAGGGATTGATCCTAGAGCTACCTCGCATCAGGTGAGCGCTTTACCACTGAGCTCCGTGATGCCCTTTTACATAATGATAGAGGGATGGAAATGTCATTTTAAACAAGGCTTTTTGTGGTTTTGTAAAACGCATTTAAACTGGTTTGGCAAATATTCAATTCTCGGAGGCCTACAACACGTGGTTATTGGGGCGGAAACTGGCCCAGTCGGTAGAGAATTCACCTCAGATGCTTTTGTCGTAAACTGATTGAGAAACCTTCTCGGTGGACCTGGGGAGAGATGTAGCCCTGTGGTAAAGCTCGCCTGATGCGCGGTCGGTTTAGGATCGATCCCCGTCAGTGGGCCCATTGGGCTATTTCTCGCTCCAGCCAGTGCACCACGACTGGTACGTCAAAGGCCGTGGTATGTGCTATCCTGTCTATGGGATGGTGCATATAAAAGATCGCTTGCTGCTAATCGAAAAGAGTGGCGACAGCGGGTTTCCCTCCTTAATATATGTGTGGTCCTTAACCATATGTTCGACGCCATATAACCATAAATAAAATGTGTTGAGTGCGTCGTTAAATAAAACATTTGCTTCTTCCTGAAACATTTCGTTCTCTGATTTGAGTTTTCCCCGTCGCAACCAGTGCTCCACAAATGCCGTGGTATGTGCTGTCATGTTTGTGGGAGAGTGCATATAAAAGATCCCTTGATGGAACAATGTTTCTGCTTTTCTCTAAAGACTATTTCTCAGAATTACAAAATATCTGACATTCAACAGCCGGTGATAAATAACTAAATAAATAAATGTATACAAGGAAGGAAATATTTTATTTAACGACGCACTCAACACATTTTATTTACGGTTATATGGAAAGAAAGAAAGAAATGTTTTATTTAACGGCACACTCGACACATTTTATTTACGGTTATATGGCGTCAGACATATGGTTAAGGACCACACAGATTTTGAGAGGAAACCCACTGTCGCCACTACATGGGCTACTCTTTCCGATCAGCAGCAAGGGATCTTTTATTTGCGCTTCCCACAGGCAGGATAGCACAAACCATGGCCTTTGTTGAACCAGTTATGGATCACTGGTCGGTGCAAGTGGTTTACACCTACCCATTGAGCCTTGCGGAGCACTCACTCAGGGTTTGGAGTTGGTATCTGGATTAAAAATCCCATGCCTCGACTGGGATCCGAACCCAGTACCTACCAGCCTGTAGACCGATGGCCTAACCACGACGCCACCGAGGCCGGTACGGTTATTTGGCGTCGGACATATGGTCAAGGACCACACAAATATTGAGAGGAAAACCGCTGTCGCCACTTCATGGGCTACTCTTTTCGAATACCAGCAAGGGATCTTTTATATGCACCACCCCACAGACAGGATAACACATACAACGGCCTTTGATATACCAGTCGTAGTGCACTGGCTGGAGCGAGAAAATAAATGTATATAAAAAAGAAGTTTGTTTTGTTAACGACACCACTTCAGCACATTGATTTATTAATCATCGGCTAATGGATGTCAAACATATGGTCATTTTTGACACAGTAATAGAGAGGAAGCCCGCTACATTTTTCCATTAGTAGCAAGGGGTCGTTTATATGTACCATCCCACAGACAGGATAGCACATACCATGGCATTTGATATACCAGTCGTGGCGCACTGGCTGTGACGAGAAATAGCCTAAAGGGCCCACCGACAAGGAATAAATGTATACTGACACACAATGAAAACGCAAAACAGAAAAAACGCAAATGGTGTGAAATGCGTTCACTACATGCTCAGTCATGCTGCATGCAATGCACTTGAAATGCCAGTATGTGGACACATAAAAGTCACGTAACGGTGTCATATTCCTCGTCACATCAAGAATGCCACGACTCGGAGAAGAACAAAGGGAGCGAGCGTTGGGCATGGTTCAAGGGGGTACTTCGTAAAGCCAAGTTGCTAGGACCTTCAAGTCCATCCATCAACTATTGGACGACTTGTTACGACCCCACGCCAAGATCGGCAGATTCGACGACACCACCTCCGTGACCGGTTCTGAACTGCGACGATGACAGCAAGCAACACGATAGGACGTCATGGAAGGCCTATCCATCCGATGACGGTCATCCGTCGACTCAGAACGGCTGGACTCAGATGCAGACGCCCGTACAACGGTAACATCATGACACCGCGACATCGTGCTGCGAGACTACAGTTTGCTCTTCAGAATGGTAATCATCCACCAGCCTTTTACCGGAGCATTGTTTTCTCAGGAGACTCCATGAACGGTACGCTGACAGATGTGTGAGAGAACGTGATCGGTTTGGCGGCGGTTGTCTGATGGTATGGGGGGCAATCAACTTTGATTTCAGGAGTGATCTCAGCATTGTCCACGATGCCCTTACAGCCCAGCGTTATGTTGACGTTATTCTAAGACCAGTTCTCCAGCCACTTTTGCGCCGTCACCGAAGACCAGGAGGTCCCCTTCTATTTCAACAAGACAATGCCCGTCCACATACTGCAAGAATTACCCAGGCATTCTTGCAACACGCCGGTATCACCGTTATGAACTGGTCCGCCGTTTCACCGGATTTGAACCCAATTGAACCCATGTGGGATGAGTTAGGACGTCGTGTACGTCACCGCCAGCCACCACCGCGTAAGGTCGCTGAGCTTGCACAGGCGTTGCAGGAGGAGTGGAGGAACATTCCTGTGGCTTATTTGAGATGTTTGTGCCAATCCTTTCCCCATCGTCTTCACGCATGCTCACGGGCCAATGGTGGACACACCAGATACTGACCTTGATATGGGGGGGGGGGGGGGGGGTTGAACTTTTCGATTACGAATGCAACTCGATTACTGATGATAACTGGCCATGTCATATTACATTATCCATCAATTCATTAATAGTTTGTCGTTATTTGCAATGAAAAGTTGTTTTTGCGTTTTCATTGTGTGTCAGTATATATAAAGCCGACCTACCCTACTTAATGTTTTTCGACACCATGCCTCAAGGTTAATAAAGGTTTGAAGCCCCTCCCTGTTTATCATAGTTTAAATGGAGTCATTTTCTTTCTTATTTATGAATTATGAATTATGAATTATAAAATACGTTTTTAATGGATGGTATTATTCGGCACTTCCTTATAACCCGACAATTTGATAAAACCCAATTTTACAAAGAGTGTTTGTTACACTAGACTTTTGAAAGGCGTATAGTTAATAGCTTTTGCACATGACTGGTTAGGTACAAAACGTGAACAAGAAAAGAAAAAAGAAAGAGAAAAAAAATCTGAACAGCGGCGCCCTAAGGCAACAGGATCCGGTATGGGTAATCGGAGTATCATTATTGTAATATTCTAAAGTGTTTAAAACTAGTGCACGGCTATAGTTATGTTAAAGCCCCTAGTCCAGGGCCGTATCCAGTGGCGGATCCAGAAAATCCATTTAGACATGAGGCGGAATGCCAAGGAAACTTTGGGGGAGGTGAGGTTTTTTTTTGTATATAATAAAATTATAACTCACAAAATTTAGGGGGGGGGGCGGGCCCTGGGTCCACCCTAGATCCGCCTCTGGTATCTAAACTTCAAATACTTGGCGTGGCAGAACAGCAAAACAAATTGGGGCACAGTAACAAACACGTAAGCAGGAATACATGAATATGGTTTAGACGGTGGCGATCGCAATTTATAGGGGTGGTGGTGGGGGGAGTGTGTGGATCGATACATGCTGGCCCGGAATATATATATATATACATAAGAAACGTTTTTGATCAGGATGGTTCTAACCCTTTAAACTCCCCCTCCGTATACACACGCGCTTGAGTAAGACTATAGTGGGTCTTCTACAGGTGCACAAAACGACACCTTTTGGTAATTTTCGGATACGTAACTGCTGTCCCCTCTCTCTCCCCATCGGGTGCGTCTCGACATTGGCTGTTATATTTGAAGGGGCACCCAGTGAGAAAACAGGAGTCGTGCTATGAGGCGACAGGCAAATATCAAATGGATGTCAAGATGAGAAAGAGTGGATTCCAGGCCCGAAATTATTTTTCATGACGTAACAGGTATGGAGGGGCGGGACCTAAGCCCAGTGGTAGAGCGCTCAACTGATGCGCGGTCAATTTAGGATCGATCCCCGTTTGTGGGCCCATTGGATTATTTCTCGTTCCAGGCAATGCATCACGACTGGTATATCAAAGGCTGTGGTGTGTGCTATCCTGTATGTGAGATGGTGCATGCAAAATATCCATTGCTACTAACAGAAAAATGTAGCGGGTTTCCTCTCTAAGACTCCGTGACGAAAAGAGTTCGCTGGTTTTGATAATTATTTCTAACCGAGAGTGCAACATTGTTTGGCTGAACGAGACTCGTTTTCATGCATCCGCGTATTATTACCCTCATGTCTTTCAGTATCGACAGAAGCTCGCATAATACATTTTTTTATTCCTAATAGGGCATAATTTTATATGATATTGTAATAGCTCTAGGAAGACCCTACAGTTCAAGTACCGTTGTACTTAAACTTGATAACAACTCCAGAGTAAAGTTCAAAACGTTTATTTGTAAAACAAGTTCAATAATACATTGAATCCATCAAGGTCGCATCCAAGGTACTTTAATGTTTTGAGGACTAATAGGACTATAGGAAAGGATGACTTGAAACTGAATAATAAAGACACTAATGTAAAACTTGTAACTGATGGCCTACATATTTCTAAGTTACAAAGTAATACTAATTACTGACTGCAATTCTGTGTAAATGTACTTTAAAATATTTCTCAGTATATTTAATTGTATTTCTTAATAGGCCTATAAATAAACAGTAGTTTAGATTGGTTTATTTGCCAACATAGTTTAGAATTCCACATAATGCACTGGGGGAAGGACAAGGGGACTGCATTGGCTGGGCTATCAGCCCTTGTCACAAGTAAAGTATGACTTTCAGTTTGAGAGTACACGCCATTGAACTTGGCTTTATACCCTAGACAGCTGTCATGCATTTTGCAGCTACAATAATGTTGCACAAGGGGGCGAGAACAGAATCAGAAGGTCTGCTGAAGATATTAAGGAAAGGCGTAGGAAGCTTGAAAAGAATCTTTATTACATGTGATACATAATACCCCTTTTTGGTTTGCAGTATAAATTCAAATAGATACGTACAACAACATTAATCGGGCTGCCCCCGCCCCCCCCCCCCATCCTCCCCCCACCGCCCCCGGTAAGTTTCGAACATGGTTCACGCTTACTCGGACATAAAGGTGGAAAATTATGGTGGGACCCTGCATTATTGAGGTGAGATAAATGAGTATGTATCAATTTACAACTGTACACTTTACATAATTATCATTGATTTGCACATAGGTAAAATCAGCTTGCTTGATTATTTCTAAATGATGTTGAATTTTTTTTTTTAAATGCTACAAGGATCTTCTCTGGAAATAATAATAAAAAAATTGCCAAAACAAATTACATATATTTATTGAAATTTTCGTACTATTATAATATGCAGATGATACTGTAATTTTCTCCGAAACTCCTGAAGGTATGCAACATGCATATTGATGACTATTGTAACTCTTGGAATCTTAGCATTAATGTAAGTAAAACAAAAGTTGTGATTTTTAGCAAGAGAAATTCGAGATCAAATGTCGAATTTATGCTGCAAGATAAACGATTGGAAATTGTTGATTATTACTGTTATTTAGGAATTTGTTTTAAATATAATGGGAATTTTTCTAATGCAAAGCAACACCTTGTGAACCAAGCTCAAAAAGCACTTTTTGCCATATACAAAAAAATACGGAACAATAGCATACCAGTTCATATACAATTATTTTTTTTTGATTCAATGGTTGACAGCTCCGAGGTTGCAGCTGGTGAGCGAGGTTGACTTTGTATAAGCTCTGTCTTATACCTAAGTTTAATAAGTTTAACCTTATCTGTATAACGAATCAACTTAATAGCCTGAAGCTGAAGAAAAAAGCAAGGTGTAAGTCTGTTGTGCCTTTTTGTATTTGTGAAGTAGCTACCGGGGCTACTTAATCCGTTCTAACCGCGTGCTCTAGCTGGATCTCAGTATTGCCAGATACTTGGGCACCGGTCTCACACGTGGAGTTTAAACGTATATGACACTGTTGACGCGGCCTTTCTTTTTAAGATGTCCCGCAACCTTGAAAGTATCGCCAGCGAGATTGCCAACGAAATTTCTAGCCGGTCCTTGTCAATTTCACACGATATGTCGGAGCTGCCAAGCCTAGGGCCGGAGCAACTCGCTTGGGATTCGTCTGCGGACATACGCGTGGCCCCGAGGTCCTCTACACCTTCTAAACGTGCCAGGCGCGATACCCCACTCCCTGGGGGCGGTTTGTTTCTTTGCATTGAGAAATATGTAAGAGAGCAGTCGTCCCGGGGGTGGGGGGGGGAGGGGCGTTTATTAGCGACGGACGAGGAAAGTTTGGCTCGTGATCTCACCTTCAACCTCAGTAGCATTAGTTTTTAAAACCAGCCCCCCTCACCCAGAAGAAGTTTTAGTTGTTAACTGCTCCGGGGGTGGGTCTTACAATTCAGGAGAGACAGACAAAATAAAAAATAAAGCCGACAACCAATCTGTGAGTTCAGTTGTTGTTCGGGCGAGATGAGCTCCCCTTCATCAGACTCGCAGACACTCTCGGCCAAGCTGGCATGCCCCCGGCCACCGACGCCACCCCCGGGACCACCAGTGGGAGAGACGAGAAAGAGGAAACCACCCCCAGCTCGGCCACAGAGTACAGACAAGAAGAAGAATCAAGGTGAGTTGCTAGATAGCGATATTGATGTTAGTGTCTTGTCCCATTCCAACCACCAACTCGTTTGCCGCTCTCAATGATATGCCTTCTTCACCTATCCCTGCCCATATCCTCAACCGACCCAAACTAAGTAAAAGAAAATCCCAACAAGAAATTAAAGAAATTCCTGGGCTGAGGAGGGTATATTTTGGCAATTTATACCCCACCCCCTACGGGCTGCAGTATTTACAACATACTGTAACGCAATTACAAGCAGTTTCTACCTCCAGGGTGTTTCAAAATTCAGTGTTCTTCTATACCCGCTTGCCCAGCGGTCCAACTTTTATCCGCACACCCAGTGCGATGCCCCCTTTACCGCCCTGGGGCCCGTAATGAAGATTAGGCCTTTCCCTGACAGCGAAGACGAAGTGGTGGTAGTTTTTAAGGGGTGCCGTAAAGAACCCATGAAGGGGACAATGACAGTATATGTAATAACTTGACATCTGATAGTTATGTTGAAACCTTTGGGTCCGGCCCTAGCCAGTCCTTGGCCTTGGCTGGATCGGTACACGCTGTGATCAACAAAACAATTAGCCCTCGGCTCAAGGCCACCTTTGCAAAAGGAATTGAAAAAGGTGTTGAGTCGAGGATCGAAACAGCAAAAACCGAAGTAACAACAAGTAGAAGTGTGTGCTACGGCGTCCGCGCGTCTAGCGAACCAGCGATTTCGATTGCTTTTGCCGACATTCCCATTCTGGAGCTCGACGCGGTAAGACATGTCTGTTTCGCTTGTGCACACTGCACGTGCTTTCGCGACTCGACTTGGGGATCCTTCGCTTCGTTGTTTTTGTCAGCGAAGTGAAGTTTTCTACTGGGATGTACAGTATGCGGCCATTGGAACTGATTGAACGCTGGAACACTTCTCGTTTCCACAATCTGCACCACCAGGTTGGATTCTTTTTTAGCGAGATTCCTTGCCGCCACGTCATTTCTCCGTCTGACTATGTTGACTTGTGTTTTTCGTGACTCGTATGACGGCCATTCTGCAGAACGCCACGGTTGTTCGCGTTTAGTTTTTACATGTCCGAGCCTGTCCTAGCAGCAATGGAAGATTGACCGCCCCACTCTAAGAAGAAATAGGAAGCGGGGTCGGCCCCTACTACTCTAGACTTTACTTTGTTTTATTGTTATACCAGCTCGTATCCTCCAGAGTCGGGCCCGTCCGCACCACTATACAACCCATGACGACTGGACTATACCCTAGTCTGATTCTCGCTCTCGTTCAGACGGATCCGGCTTCTCAAGATCTGTATTTCAGCACAGCACTACACCTTCAACGTCTATTGACTGTCAATCTAGGGGTTTTCTTGACGGGATGCAACCCATCTCGTTCCTACAAGCTGTACACCCTAACGTTCTTAACGAGGCCACTCACATAGATAGGACTTTAAACTTTTAGACATTCGTTCAAAAGTTTGTCGAAATTACTTTAAAAAATTTTTTTTATTAAATAGTCCGATCCTCTCTTCTTTCTCTTATTTATTTTTGTACTGTCCTAAAATGCTCCAAATTATATAAATATTCGACCGAGCAGTCAATTCGTTTTCTTTTTGGCTTGTAACTTTTTTTTTCTTTTTTTCTTTTAAATTTTATTAACTTTTTTACTAATTGCTATTTTCAAAATTCTGCCCATTTTCAACTGTACCCCACCCCCCCCCCCCCCCCCCCCCAATCCCGAGTCGGGCCACCGATCTTCTTAATTTCTTTTTGACCACCCGATCTAATCTAGCGACCAAATTTAATGAGTAGAATTTTCTTTATTAATTATATTAATTAGAGATGCGCATCAAAATTTTAAAGGCCC